>NC_056725.1:678750032-679050032 GCF_019279795.1 Protopterus annectens
ATATCATCATCTTCTTTTGGCTGTTCCCATTAGGAGTCGCCACAGTGGATCATCTGTTTCCATTTCTTCCTGTCCTCTGCATCTTGCTGTGTCACACCAACCACCTGCATGTCCTCTCTCACCACATCCATAAACCTTATCTTAGGCCTTCCTCTTTTCCTTTTACCTGGTAGCTTCATCCTTAGCATCTTTTTCCCAATATACTCAGCATCCCTCCTCAGCACATGTCCAAACCAATGTAATCTTGCCTCTCTGGCTTTGTCTCCAAACCTTCCAACCTGGGCTGACCCTCTAATATACTTATTCCTAATCCTGTCCACCCTCATCACACCCAATGCAAATCTTAACATCTTTAACTCTGCCACATCCAGCTCAAACTCCTGCCTTTTTGTCAGTGCCACTGTCTCCAACCCATATAACATAGCTGGTCTCACTACCCTCTTGTAGTCCTTCCCTTTCACTCTTACTGGTACTCGTGTGTCACAAATAACTCCTGACACTCTTCTCCAACCACTCCATCCTGCCTGTACTCTCTTCTTCACCTCTCTTCCATACTCATCATTACTCTGAACTATTGATCCCAAGTATTTAAACTCATCCACTTTCGCCACCTCTACTCCTTGCATCCTCACCATTCCTCTATCCTCCCTCTCATTCACACACATATATTCTGTCTTAGTCCTGCTGACCTTCATTCCTCTTCTCTCTAGAGCATATCTCCATCTCTCCAGGGTCTCCTCCACCTGTTCCCTACTCTCACTACAGATCACAATATCATCTGCAAACATCATAGTCCACGGGGACGCCTGTCTGATTTTGTCTGTCAACCTGTCCATCACCATTACAAATAAGAAAGGGCTCAGAATCGATCCTTGATGTAATCCCACCTCCAGCCTAAACACAGCCATCACTCCCACCGCTGTCACACTACCCTCGTACATATCCTGTACCACTCTTACATACTTCTCTGACACTCCCGACTTCCTCATACAATACCACAACTCCTCTCTAGGCACCCTGTAATATGCTTTCTCTAAGTCTACAAAAACACAATGCAGCTCCTTCTTACCTTCTCTGTATTTCTCCATCAACACTCTCAGAGCAAACATTGCATCTGTAGTGCTCTTTCCCAGTATGAAACCATACTGCTGATCACTAATCATCACCTCCCTTCTTAACCTAGCTTCCACTACTCTTTCCCATAACTTCATGCTGTGACTGATCAATTTAATCTCTCTGTAGTTACTACAGCTCTGCACATCACCCTTATTCTTAAAAATCTGTACCAAAACAATTTTTCTCCATTCCTCAGGCATCCTCTCACTTTCCAAGATTTCATTAAACAATCTGGTTAGAAACTCCACTGCCATTTCACCTAGGCACCTCCATGCTTCCACAGGTATGTCATCTGCACCAACAGCCTTTCCATTCTTCATCCTCTTCATAGCTATCTCTACTTCTTCCTTGCTAATCCATTGCACTTCATGATCCACTGTCCCCACATCATCCAACCTTCTCTCCCCCCTTCATTCTCTTCATTCATCAACTCCTCAAAGTACTCTTTCCATCTGCTCAACACACTCTCCTCGCTTGTGAGTATGTTTCCCTCATTATCCTTTATCACCTTTACCTGCTGCACATCTTTCCTAGCTCAGTCCCTTTAGCCAATTGGTACAGGTCCTCTTCTCCCTCCTTAGTGTCCAACCTTTCATACAACTCTTCATATGCCTTATACTTAGCCTTCGCCACCTCTCTCTTTGCCATGCACCTCATCTCCTTATACTCCTGTCTACTTTCTTCATCTGTCTGACAATCCCACTTCTTCTTTGCCAACCTCTTTCTCTGTATACTCTCTTGTACTTCCTCATTCCACCACCGTGTCTCCTTGTCGTTCTTCCTCTGTCCAGATGTCATACCAAGCACCTTTCTAGCCATCTCCCTTACTAGCTCTATTGTAGTTACTATGTTATTTGGTAACTCTTCACTGCCACCCAGTGCCTGTCTTAACTCTTCTCTGAATTCCACCTCACAATTACCCTTTTTCAATTTCCACCATTTGATCCTTGGTGCTGCCCTTACACTCCTCCTCCTCTTCTTGATCACCAACGTCATCCTACAAACCACCATCCTATGCTGCCTAACTACACTTTCCCCGGTCACCACTTTACAGTCTCCAATCTCCTTCAAACTGGCCCTCCTACATAAGACATAATCCACCTGTGTGCATCTTCCTCCACTCTTGTATGTCACCCTATGCTCCTCCCTCTTGTTAAAATACGTATTCACCACAGCCATGTCCATCCTTTTTGCAAAATCCTCTACCATCTGACCTTCTGCATTCCTTTGCTTAACACCATGCCTACCCATCACTTCCTCATCCCCTCTGTTCCCTTCACCAACATTCCCATTGAAATCTACTCCAATCACCACTCTCTCACCCTTGGGTACAGTCATCACCACTTCATCCACCTCACTCCAAAATTTTTCTTTCTCATCCATCGCACACCCAACTTGTGGAGCATATGCACTAACAGCATTCATCATTACACTATCAATTTCTAGCTTCATAAACATCATGCTATCCGACACACTTTTCACCTCCAAAACACTCTTAGCATACTGTTCCTTCAGGATAACTCCTACGCCATTTCTCCTCCCATCCACACCATGATAAAACAATTTGAACCCACCTCCGATACACCTAGCCTTGCTCCCCTTCCATCTGGTCTCTTGCACACACAATATACCAACCTTCCTTCTGTCCATCATATCGGCTAGATCTCTCCCTGTACCAGTCATACTGCCAACATTCAAAGTTCCAACCTTCACTACCACACTCATAGCCTTTCTCCTCTCTTCCTGCCTTCGGCCATGCCTTCCCCCTCTTCTCCTCTTTTGGCCAGCAATAGCCCAATTTCCACCAGCACCCTGTTGGCTAACAGTACTGGTGGCAGTCGTTGTTAACCCGGGCCTCGACTGATCCAGTATGTAAATATTTACTGCTGTCCGCATGAATGATTTGGTGAAATTTTACGCTGGATGCCCTTCCTGACGCAACCCTCCCCATTTATCCGGGCTTGGGACTGGCACAGAGAAATGCACTGGCTTGTGCATTCCCAGTGGCTGGGTATATGGTACCTAAATTGTGTCATGTCATGGGGACCCAAAATGCACTTTAGACACAGAAGAACAGATTGAAAAACAATTGTTCAGTATGACAGCAATATCAGACCATTTTAGGGTATAACAGTGTATAAAATAACACAAAACCACTTACAGTGATGTAGAGGCCTTCAAAGTGTAATAAGATGAAGCTGTAATGAAGAATCTGTACTTTAAATAACTTGCATAAATGAAATTGCGTCTGTGATTCACTGTAGAAAAATGAAACCATATGGTTATCTACTGGGACATTTCAGCTATAGTCAGGACACTGATTTTTCATCTTTCTTGTCTGAGTATTGATAAAACATGACATTTTCAAGGACTGTGTTATTTTAGAGTAAAACACTCACTCATCTTAAGTTGTATTCTGTCTTATTATCTAAGTTAAGATGCAACACATTTTTGTTTACTTCTGGTAAAACCCATAACTTATTTGCATTCAGATATTTTATGGGGCTGGCTTCCTTAACTATGTCACTTACTGATTAGTAATATGCAGAATTAGGAATGACCAGGTATAACGAACAACATGTTACTCAGACTTTTACTTTATAATATCCTGCAGTGAAAATGTAATTACTATTTTTCACTTGTTATTCATGTTTTCATATTTGCATTCATATTTTCAAAACTGAGAGAGCTAAATGTTATTGAGGGGTATGGTGTGAAATTCCATTGTGGAAAGCAGAAAATATATTGTCAGTCCACTTGCAATACACTATACAGAAGATACATGTACTTAACATTTCCAAAACCATGTGACTTACAAACTGTTGCATGGCACCAGTTAACGTCTTATATATTAAAGAAAACTATTTGCACTGTTAAGTTGCATATCCTGCAAGATTTCCCATGTTATTTATAGTGTTAATTATCATATTAAGCATAATTTTGCATATTTCTCTAAAATATCTCACTAAACAAGAATTCAGAAATGAATTTTCTGTTATTATGTAAAAGCTCATGTCTGGCTAACAGAAGTGCTGTGATAATATTAGCCTAGGTTCTACGGTCTCCAAGATATGATATTTTTTTGTGAAACTTTATATAGAGAAAATATTATTTTAGATTTATGTGTATTATACAGTATTATGGTATTCATATAAAGACTGTGAATGCACTGACCGTTGTCAGTGAAAATATTTTTAGTTATTTGTTCATTTTAATAGCTTTTATTGTTAACAAAGTTTTGCTTGTCTTATGCTTTTTAACTTGATCTTTACGAAAATGCTCTGGAATGTAAGAATGTGTGTAGGCTGTTAAAGGTGTGACATCCTACAGCTCAGAGGTGCTAATGGGTTGCATTTACTGCTTATAATGCTGTCAGAGTGGTTTCACAGAGAACTGTACTTTGAATCTATCTTTTGCACATATAACAGTGGATTAAACATATAGCGGAGTCATGGAAATGACTAAGAAATTGTTTTTAGAAGCTACAATAGCAATTTCTGCCTTTCACCATAAGAAAATGGAATTCAATGTTGTAACGATCTTAAATAGTATCCCTGAATATGGCTTAAAGTGATGTATAGCTGTTTTAAATTTAAACTAGCCACAATGGCAATCAACGATTAATTCTGTTTGTTTGACTAATGGAAATATTACATAAAACCTTTTTCCACCATTTCCTTCAGAAATCTTATGAACAACAAAGTGTTTTACCAACACCCCAATCTGATGAGAGCACTTGGAATGCACGAAACAGTCATGGAAGTAATGGTGAACGTTCTTGGTGGAGGAGAGTCAAAGGTACTGTGCTTGAATGTTATTAATCTTAGAGGTACAGTACAGTGTGTGGCTTACTAGTAAAGTCTTGTTGCAGTATGTTGTCTCATCTTTATGTTCATGTTTTAAGAATTTCATGAATGGCATAGTTATATTGATCTCTGAATAGAAAGATAATGTTTGCAAAAGGAGTGTGCATGACTTGCTGGTGTAATTTTACATTAGTCTCCCATAATCCACTCTGTTATGTCTTTCGGCTTTTCCCGGTTAGGGGTTGCCACAGCGGAACTCCGGTCCGCTAATGATTGGTAGTTGATTTTTACATGCTGAGTTACCAGCCCTGACGCACAACCTTCAACGAAGGTACGCCCATTCACGCATGTCTCCACGCATATGTAGAAGTACTAATATTCTTTTAAAAATGCATTTTCTTTTTAGCATTGCAACAGTCTTAGAAAGTCTCCTGTGGGAGTCATCTCAAGTATATCAGTTATATTTCCAGCATGTGACAAAAAGAAAGCAGGTATTTCTGAAGGATTGTATTATTTTTGTTCCAAATTACACATAGCAGTTTTTTTTTTAAACAAGAAACATCTTTATTAAATTATTAGGTATGGCATAGGCAATCTTACTTTCATATAAATTAAAATAAAACATACTGACACAATTTCAGTTGCAAACCTTGTACATTACAAACCATGCTGACACAACTGTAACTGCTTACATTATACATCACATATAATATATCCAGTCATTATCAGTCAAACATTACATAGCTCATTCAAGTCCTGCCTTCTTTTGAACCCTGTTCCTCCTCTGCTTGTATTGATCCCACAATTCCCATTTTTCCTATGTAATTTTGGTGATGTATCACCAAAAAAATAGGTCAAGCTGCTATAAATAATCAAATTGGCTTTAAAATGGTTCCACCATTTAAAATATGGGGTATGCAGGTAAGCACTGGCTCCAGAAGTGAAGTCCAGCCATCTTCCATGCATCAGTTCCGGAGACCTTCTGAGTATATAACCAGACTTTGTAGAAGTTCTGTAAAGATTTGTTTGTTTCTCAATAAAGGTATTTTTTCTAGGTGCTTTTTGTGCCTCTGACTGTCATACTTCAAGCTTTTCCCAGTTAGACTCTGTCTGTTTATTATCCTCTACTAGGAAATTACCCCAGTACAATATGAGGCAAGGGCCATCCGAAAGAGTTGTAGACTTGCTAATTAGGGCTGACACCGGGCAGTGGGTCGGTGAGCCAGAAGCTCATCCCTAGGCCATGCACTGTGCAGTTTCAACTCTTCAGTAATCATGGCTGTATGTGTCCTGTACCAATGTGTTCCTGTTTCACTTATTGGCTGTTTTACAAGTTCACTAGTTTCTAAAATAATTATATTTGACTGGGGACTATTAGTATTTTTTTGTGAGACTTGTTCCTACAGTAGACTTTATCAGACAGTTCAGAAACACCAAATATCAGATTTTTCTTCTTAGTGAAATGTGGAATTACCTTAGATTTGGCTATATCAGCTGAAAGGAAAAGTGAAGGTGCCCAACTTAAATACATTTTTTTTAGTGTTTCTGTGCAAAGAACTATTCAGCTGTGTATTATCACTTTTGACTTCACCTGTATCCTTCATTTTGAAATAGAAGATTGCTTTGTACTCTTTGTTTGTCTTTGTTTGCTGGGAAAATCTGTCTGGACAAAGACAGTTTTTAGCAGAGACCCAGGGAAAAAGCTCCAGCATTTAAGATACTGATGGTAAAACAATTTTTTACAAAGTCACATTACACAGACAGTTTCTAAGGCATCTAGATTCAAGCAGGTAATTGTTCGATACTGATACTATGCAAAGATAAAACAGGTATTTTTCTTTCTTGACTTTATACATGATATTAAATTCCAAGCATCAGACATGGAGTATGCAAACAGTTTGAGACAAGCAGACATTAGATATGACTTATAAGTCATGGGTAAGGAGGGTTGTAGTACAGATGTTATGAATAAATACAATTGAAGTAATGAGTGTAAAACATTAGCTGGTAGGTAGATAGTAGTTAAAGCTAGTAGAATAAGAGAAGCACTGTATAGCTGATGAGTCAAGGATTGGGGGGGGTAAGAATACTAGGATATTTACCAACATATAACCTGGTTATAAGAGAATGGTAAAGAGCATTTGAAGAGATTTGTGCCTTGTCACTAGCATTAAATACTGTGTTTTGTAGCTTATGTAACTAGGTAGGTAGGGGTTCTAATTTCACACCAGTCACCTTGAACATGTGAGTGATCATTTAACTATCACTCTACAGAAAAGTTTCTCAGCCTGAGCACTGGCTTTGGTCCAGCAGAGTGGAGAACAGCATCAGTAATCCCCTTGCACAAAGGGGGTCAATCACCTGACCCTGGGAACTATAGACCTCTAAGCCTAACCAGCCTTATCTGCAAGTCCATGAAAAGAATCATCATGGACCTCATCAACAAGGACGTAGGTGACCTTCAAACTCTTGACCCAACCCAGTTTGGCTTCATTAAGGATAGCTCATGCTTACTGAACCTGGTGGTGTTCTTTGAAAATGTCCACAAAAAGGATGGCAGTGAAGTTTGAACTAAATAACAATCCGCAAATCACTCAGAGAAGCCAAATGAGAGCCCAGGTCACACGAAGGAACTTTATTCAGACAAAACGATGCACAGAAATTAATGCTGCTTATACAACTTGGCGTTTTCGTCAAAAACTTCATCAGATACAAAATCAGGTCGCCTTACATCGTTTAAATACTAAAACACGATTAAAAAAAGTATGCCATTGGACAAACCATAATTAGTCACTCATACTAGCGTTGTTGCCTCACAGTAAGACGTTGTCCTGTTCGAGTCTCAGCTAGAGCGTCTTCTGTGTGGAGACATGCGTGAATGGGCGTATTTGCGTCAGGGCCAGCAACTCTAGACGTAAAAATCTACTGCCAATCATTAGCGGACCGGAATTCCGCTGTGGTGACCCCTAAAAGCTGAAAGACACAACAACAACAACTCTCGCCTATAAGGTTCACATTTAATTTTGAAAACCATATAAAATTATCATAAAATACCCTAATAACTATAATATAAAATAATGCTATTTCAGATGCACATCTTATAACAATTAAAATATAAATATGTTTCCATTATATATAACATGATATTACAATTTAAAAACATTGTCATATAAAAATCATTATAGGAGAACAAGTCCTTCACAAATAATGTGCTGCTCTCTAGTGGAATAATAAATCATTACATTCATAATTTAACTTCATAATTTAGCAGTTCTGAGTTCTAAAACTGGTGAAATTGACAGCATATCATTTATTCCTGGTTGCTGAGTAG
Source organism: Protopterus annectens (assembly GCF_019279795.1). Classification (NCBI taxonomy): domain Eukaryota; kingdom Metazoa; phylum Chordata; order Ceratodontiformes; family Protopteridae; genus Protopterus; species Protopterus annectens. Next base: position 678,758,286 of record NC_056725.1, read on the forward strand.
CTTCCAAAATTATTTGCCAGTAAAGCTCTCGGTACTCTAATTTTGCTTCCCACATACCCCCTCTAATTTCTTTTGGGACAACCTCCAGGACAAAAACGGAATAACATGCTTGTGTACATATTAATTTGTGACGAAATAATGCATTGTTTGTGTTAGCCCTACCAATCTCATACAAATGTTCATAAATCCGTGTCTTAAGTTTTCATTCCGTTTTCCCTATGTAAAAAGAACTACATTCTTTACACATGGCTAAATAAACGAGACCACTACTATTACAATTGGCATATACCCTACTCTTAATATGTCTATTTCTACTGGGAATCTGTAAAGAATTATATGAATATAATTACACTGAGAGCATGTACCACATTTGAATGTACCAATTCAGGTACGATGACACTGATCCCCATGTGCTCCACCATATTCAAAAAAAATGTTGAAGTTCATATCTCTTCTATAAGTAAACTGCAAATGCCCCACAACTGTGGGTTCTATGTCAGTTTGTTTGTGTCTTTCGGCTTTTCCCGGTTAGGGGTTGCCACAGCGGAACTCCGGTCCGCTAATGATTGGTAGTTAATTTTTACGTGCCGAGTTACCAGCCCTGACACACAACCTTCAACGAAGGTACGCCCATTCACGCATGTCTGTAATTTCTCTAAATTTATCCCATTCTCTACTTATCACCTTTCTAATAACATTTGAATCCCCGTTGTAATCCAAAATATATGCATCTTTTTTATCATAGCTGGAACCTAGGGGTAATATTTCTGGATTTTACCTATCATGTGGATCATGATATTCTTAATTTTTTAGATGTCAGTATTTCGAAAAAAAATGTTAGTTTTTCTTCAAAAATTTTTAGGAAGAAAACTTTTTCGAATTCATACCTTCATTTTAGTATCGGCCATCCTTTTTTTCAGAAGAAAAACCTTATTAAAGGGCAACTGGTTAGGGTCAGTCGTATGACTTCTAAGTATGAGGACTTAACAATGAGTGCTATAATGTAAGCAAAATGTTTAAGAATAGAGGTTATCCTTTGAACTTAATCCAACAAGTTACCAAGGAAGTGAATGAAAGTAGGCAAAGTAGGTTTGCACGCATTTTAGGTCAAGATCTGTGTTCAACCACCAGTAAAATTCCCCTTTGGCAGAAAAAAAGACAGAAAATCCACCCAAGAATGGCCAAATAAAACTTCGACTTGAAAATAAAATGAAAAATAAAAAAGATCAAAACTGTCCCTTGAAGCTATCCGATAAGCGCTTTCAACTGTTGTCTTCGATCTGAAAAAGACAACAGTCGAAAGCGCTTATCGGATATCTTCAAGGGACAGTTTTGATCTTTTTTATTTTTCATTTTATTTTCAAGTTGAAGTTTTATTCGTAGTAAAGGACTACATTTTAATTGGAACACTTGTGGATTTCATTGATTGGCCATTCTTGGGTGGATTTTCTGTCTTTTTTTTGCCAATACTGACTGTTTTTGTGACAGACCACCTTTAGCGTTTGGGAGTTATTTATTTATTAATAAAATTCCCCTTGGTTCCAGCTGTGATAAAAAAGATGCATATATTTTGGATTACAACGGGGATTCAAATGTTATTAGAAAGGTGGTAAGTAGAGAATGGGATAAATTTAGAGAAATTACTGACATAGAACCCACAGTTGTGGGGCATTTGCAGTTTACTTATAGAAGAGGTATGAACTTCAAACATTTTTTGAATATGGTGGAGCACATGGGGATCAGTGTCATCGTATCAGAATTGGTACATTCAAATGTGGTACATGCTCTCAGTGTAGTTATATTCATAATGCCTCTTCTTTAGAGATTCCCAGTAGAAATCGACATATTAAGAGTAGAGTATATGCCAGTTGTAATAGTGGTCTCATTTATTTAGCCATGTGTAAAGAATGTAGTTCTTTTTACATAGGGAAAACGGAACGAAAACTTAAGACACGGATTTATGAACATTTGTATGAGATTGGTAGGGCTAACACAAAGAATGCATTATTTCGTCACAAATTAATATGTACACAAGCATGTTATTCCTTTTTTGTCCTGGAGGTTGTTCCAAAAGAAATTAGAGGGGGTATGTGGGAAGCAAAATTAGAGTACCGAGAGCTTTACTGAAAATTATTTTGGAAGCTACTCGGCAACCAGGACTAAATGATATGCTGTCAATTTTACCAGTTTTAAAACTCAGAACTGCTAAATTATGAAGTTAAATTATGAATGTAATGATTTACTATTCCACTAGAGGGCAGCACATCATTTGTGAAGGACTTGTTCTCATATAATTTATTTTTATTTATTTTATTTTACATTTGTTGACCGGGCTAGTCTAACTGGATATATTTCCGTTTTCAGTAGAGGCCCGGGGAGAAAAGCTCCAACATAGTACAAACAGTATTATGCAATTGTATAACAAAAACAAGTACAAAAAACAAATAAGAGGTATATACAATCAAAAGAAGGCATACTCAAAGTAAAAATCCAAGTAGGTCAATAATATGACAATTGTGAGATTGTTTGATAAGCGAGATACACTATAGTAATAAAAATAATGATTTTTATATGACAATGTCTTTAAATTGTAATACCATGTTATATACTCCTATACTACCTCCTTACTAACAACCTCCTTTCCAGTACTAAGCATGGTTTTCGACCAAACCATAGCACCACCACTGCCTTACTCTTCTTTACTAACACTATCCTGCAGCATAAAAACAATGGCTCTCTCTCCTCTGCTACTTTCCTAGACCTATCTAAAGCATTTGACATGGTCCCACACAAACAACTTATCTCTGTCCTCAATAACCTATCCTTCTCACAATTGGTCACCAACTGGTTTCAGAGTTACCTGTCTGACCGCCAACAATCCGTTGTATGGCAGAATGACATATCTCCCCATCTACCTATCTCCATAGGGGTTCCCCAAGGATCCATCCTTGGACCCCTACTCTTCTCGGTTTACACCAATAATCTAGCCTCTGCCACCAAACATGGCACACTCATACAATACGCAGATGACTCGACCATCATCTGCTCAGCCCAGTCCCTACCAAAACTGCAAAAAGTCACACAGGAAGCCTTTTCCTCTGTTGAAACATGGTTATCCGATGCCCGATTAATACTCAACCCAAACAAAACTAAACTACTCATCTTCCAACCCACCAAACATACTCAAAACAACTCTCACTTTAACATCACGGCAAAAGACAACACCACTTTATACCCAACTGAACATACCAAATTGCTAGGAGTGGAAATAGACAATAAACTAAAATTTGACATTCACATATCCATGACTATAAAAAAAAGTCCACAAAAAACTAGGAGCGTTATACAGAAATAAGCAATTTCTCACCAAAGCAGCAAAGATTTCAATAGCAAATTCCCACCTTATCTCCACCCTACTTTATGCCTCTCCAATATATACCAACCTAAGGCAATGTGATCTAAACAAGCTAGAGACCTGCTACAACAAAATCGCCAAATTCGCCACAGGGGCATCCTACCGTAGTCACCACTGTCTCTCACTTGCTGAACTGGGCTGGCTTGAACTCCCTCACCTCCTTCAATGGTATCAACTCTCACTCACCCACAAACTAGTAAACCATTCACTAAATGTCCCATCCCTCCAGAATCTACTCCAACCCTATCGCATCACCAGACCACTAAGATCCAGCAGCAAAAATCACTTGCAGATCACTAAAGCCAATAACTCTGCTGGTGAAGCACTATTCTCTTGCGCCATAGCCAAATTATGGAACTCACTCCCACCCACAATTACCTCCATACCATCTTGCACCCACTTCAAAACTTCACTAAAAGCACAACTAAAAACATGCTGGCTATGCCCTTGCAACTCCCACTCTAATATCATCCACCCCATCCAACCACTACCTTTCTTTCCACTCCACTATCTTGATTATAGCAAGCTCAGATGCTCATAAGCCAGTACTTATTATACAGCATGAACTTCTTCTTCTTGTAACATTTGTTAATGTCCAATATGCACTTCACAGATAAAGATTCTAGTTGTCTACTGATGTACTATGTTCATCTGTAAATATGTTGTAAGTAATTGCTATGTAAATTGTTAATCACTATGTAATCCAGTGTAAATACTGTCTGTTTATTTCAACTGTGGAGCTTTTCTCCCCGGGCCTCTGCTGAAAATGGACCTACGTCCAGTCGGACACTCCCGGTCAACAAATTTAAATAAATAAATATAATGGAAACATATTTATATTTTAATTGTTATAAGATGTGTATCTGAAATAGCATTATTTTATATTATAGTTGTTAGGGTATTTTATGATAATTTTATATGGTTTTCAAAATTAAATGTGAACCTTATAGGCGAGAGTATGAGTGACTAATTATGGTTTGTCCAATGGCATTTGTTTCTTTAATCGTGTTTTAGCATTTAAACGATGCAAGGCAACCTGATTTTGTATCTGATAAAGTTTTTGATGAAAACGCCAAGTTGTATAAGCAACGTTAATTTCTGTTCATCATTTTGTCTGAATAAAGTTCCTTCGTGTGACCTGGGCTCTCATTTGGCTGCTCTTTGAGAATGTCACCAAAGCCCCAGATAAAGGCAGAACAGTACATACTCCATATCACGACTTAGCTAAGGCTTTTGACACAATCCCACTTTCGGATATCATTGAGAAACTCTCCCAACTAGGGATTAACCCATACGTCACTACATGGGTAGCCAATTGGCTCACCAACAGAACATGTGCTGTCAAAAGTGGGGATTCCACCTCTACCAGTAAACCAGTTACCAGTGGCATACCAGAAGGGTCTGTGCTGGGCCCTTTACTGTTTGGAATTTATTTCTCCAGGTGAAAGTAGATGGCCTGTAGCTTACCAAGTTCACTGATTGCAAACTGGGCACAATCATTGAGTCCACAAATGATGTTACCATATTGCAAAAGGGGCTAACACTGGCAAATGATTGGTGCCAAAGCCACAGACTAAAACTAAATGCAAAAAGTGCATTATTATCCCCTTTGGCAAAGAGGAAGTCCCTGCAAAGCCAAACCCAGTGGTGTGAGATTTCGGAACACAGGTTGATAGCAGTCTAAACTTTGATCACCATGTGTCCACAGTGGTAAGGAAGGCCTTCTACACTGGGCATCTCATAAGTAAGGGCATCGCATCCAAGACTAAGGATGTTATACGTCCTCTGTACTTGACCCTCATCAGACCACTAAGAGAGTACAGTGCTCCCTTTTGCATGTACCTCACCTGGCAGACATCTGCAACAGTTGGAAAGACAACAGAGGTTTTTCACCAAGAAAATTCAGGGCCTCTAAAACATGACCTACATGGAAAGACTGAAAGCTCTTTCACTGTATTCTGTATCCTGCAGGCTGCTGAGAGGTGACTTGTGCCTGTCCTACAGAGCAGTCTCTGACCCTGCCCTAACTGAAATGCTGCATATCCGCAAGTCAAATGGGACAAGAGTCACTCACTCCAGGGATCTCAGCCTAGACTGTGACGTTAGCTGAACATGCTGGGGAGACAGATATATCTCCCAGAGATTGCCGCTCCTCTGGAATAAAGTCCCTGATGTCCTTCAAGAATGCAACTGCAGTCCTGACATATGGGTTGTCCTGCCTCAGGCAGCCCTTCGGTCGGCCGGATTCCAAAGTCTGGGTCCGACGTCGGCTGATGTCGCCTCCTCCCCGACGTCAGAGCGGCTGGAGTATAAAGGCATCCGCCGACGCCATCTTCTTCAGTCTTTCTTGCTGCACGGTGCCCGAAGCAGAAGCAGTTCGCAAGTGCCGGTCGGTCAGCTCCTGTGTTTTCAGTTACCGAAGTCATCTAAAAGCTAAGTACCCCGTTGGGGAACATTTTTTCTTGCCTCAGCCGATATCAGAAAAAATTTAAAAAGTTAATAATTGTTTGTCTTGTGGTAAACAAATACCTCATAAGGACTTCCATTCTTACTGCCTCCCTTGCCTGGGCCCAGACCACGACGTCTTGGCCTGTGCTGCCTGTGCTTGCTTTAATAAGCGCACACTCGGGCGCCGGGCAGAATTTGCCGAAGACTTTTTTGGCGAATCTTTCGCTTATATCATGCCGTCGGAACAACCAACAGCACAATCTACCAAAAAACGCAAGGACTGGGACCGACATCCTCGGCCCGCGTCTTCCACCGATACCACACCTAAGCCCTCCGCGAGTGCTTCGGTCCCTTCGGAAGCGGTAATTCTACCGCCCCAGGCCGACGACACTGCTTTAACGCGTTCTTCGGTCCAGGAGATTTCACCGGTGCCGGTTGTTGATTTTCCTCCAGAAACCGAAGTTTTGGATTTACCCCACACCATTCCTGTGGACAAGGTTACCCCTGCACGTGGGGCAGCTAGGCCTCCGGTATCCATGTCCATCAAGGCCTTTGCATGTGCTAAGGCTGCCAGCCAGGCCAAGGCCCATCCTAAGCCTACTGCTCAGGGCCCCTCTTCTGATAGACAGATCAAGACTCTTGCTGCAGATTTAATCTCTCTTATCAGGGGTTCTCAGCCGCACCCAGACAGAGGTTCTCAGCCGCCTGCAGATAAAAGGCCTAGAACTGAGCAGACAGACACCCTCTCTTCAGATGAAGCCTCTGGGGATTCAGAGCACTCAGATAACCAGGAAGAATCTTTCCAGGCCTATGAGGACTCGGATGCTGAGGATTCAATTCCCTCTGCCCCCCTCCAGAGGATATTTCTTTTGGTGAAGTTCTCCACTCCATGAGAGAACATTTTCAGTGGCAGGGTCAGGAATTCTCTGACTCCAGGAAAAGGCTGCGTACCTTCCCTAAGCTACCCCAACACAGACCTTTAGCTATTCCTCCAGTGTTGGATGTCCTTGATGATGTATTCTCAGACTCCACTGCTTCGCCTGATTCTCTCCTTCCTGCTCCTGTCAAACCTGACAGATATTACAGGGTCCCTGAAACCCATAAGCATCTCTTTCAGGCCCACTCTGTGGATTTAGAGACTATTTCACAGGGCCCCAAGGCAGTGGCTTCTTCCTCGGCCAAAAACCCTCTGCCCGCTGACAGGGAAGCTAGGTCCCTGGAGAGATGGGGCAAAAAAGTTTATACCTCTTCCACCCTTGCCATGAGGTCACTCAACTGCCTTTTTCATATGTTTCAGTACCAGGATTACTTAATGGATGATTTGCAGAAAAAGTTAGCCTCTCCCGAGCCTATAGATAAAAAGGCATTGCAGGATTTGGTTCATAACTCTCAGCAGGTTAGCAATCATTTTCTTCAGTGTGGTTATGATGCATTGGAAGCTTCATGTAGGGCAGCCATGACAGGGGCCGTTATAACGTGACATGCTTGGTTGAAAGAACAGCCACTACCAGACCATGTTAAAGTTAAGCTCCTGGATGCACCTCTGGAAAAACAGAAGCTTTTTGGTGCTAATGCACAGGATGTGTTGAAGTCTATTGAGGAAAAGGCAAAATCAGTACAAACTGTCAAGGATTTCCTCCAGGTTCAGCCTCCCAGATTCAGCAGGAATTGGCCTTCTAAGAATTGGTCCTTTCCAGACTCAGACAAGTTTCAAAGGGGAAAGAACAGGCGTGCTCGAGGTAGAGGGCAATACCGAGGCTCCTACAGGGGCGGCCAATGGCAACCACCAAATCAAAGAAGTGGCGCAGGGAGTTGACCTGCACCACAGGGACAATCACAATGACTTGACTATCACTCCGCCTACCAATACCAAGGCTCAAAGAGAAGCACCTCTAGGCGGAAAATTATCCTTATTCTCAAAGAACTGGCACATTTTGACCAAGGACAAATGGATTCTAGACATAATAGACAGAGGTTACAGGTTCCACTTCCACACCTTACCAACGAGACAAGGCATGCCAAACCTGCCACAATATCAAAGGGCAGAGGCTCTCTTACAAGTTGCAAAGCTGTTACAAATAAAAGCTATAGAAAAAGTTCCTCCTCAGGAACAAGGCCAGGGATTCTATTCAAGACTGTTCCTTGTTCCAAGAAAAGAAAAGCAATGGAGGCCTATACTGGACTTGTCTGTTCTAAACACCTTTCTCATTGTGCCAAAATTCAAAATGCTGACGTTACAGCAACTCCTTCCCATGCTGGGCAAGGGGTCTTGGCTGGTTACTCTGCACCTCAAGGAGGCATACCTGCATGTCCCAATCAGACACAGCTGCAGAAGATACCTCAGATTTCTTGCAGGAACAGAACATTATCAATTCTCAGCATTGCCGTTTGGCTTATCTACTGCGCCCAGAGTATTCACGAAATGCCTGGCATCAGTAGTTGCACATTGCAGACTCCAGGGGATTCAAATATACACTTACCTGGACGACTGCCTCATACAAGCAGACAGCAAACAAGCATTGATAAAAAACTTGGACTATGTCATTCAGTTGCTACAGGCTTTGGGATACACAGTCAACATTCAAAAATCAAGACTATTACCATCCCAAAAGATTATTTTTCTAGGAGCAAAACTGGACACACAATCACAAATGGCTTTCCTCACAGAGGAGAAACAACAGCATTTACCAGATTCCTTCAAAAGCCTAGCAAAACTTACCCAGCTGACCGCAAGGAAGATCCTGCAGGCCCTGGGTTTCATGGCATCTTGCATCCTTCTGATCCCTCTGGCAAGACTACACATGAGAAAGCTACAATGGTATCTAAAAAGCTTATGGTCTCAACACAGCCACAACCTAGAAGACGTAATGCCACTCATTCCATGCCTGCAAAGGGAATTTTTGTGGTGGGCTCAAGCAAGCCATTTAAACCAAGGCATGCCCTTCAACAAAGTTCAAGCAAGTCAAACAATTACAACAGACTCCTCAGATCATGGATGGGGGGCACACATGGAGGACAGATGCATTCAAGGTCAATGGACTCCCACGGAAATGCCTCTGCACATAAATCAAAAAGAAATGTTGGCAGTGATGCATGCAATAGAAGCCTTTGGAAAATCTCTTCAACAAGGCCATCTGCTAATAAGGACAGACAAAACCACTGTCATGTGGTATATAAACAAACAAGGAGGCACTCACTCGTATCCCCTCTGCAGACTAACAATGGCTCTTTGGGAAAAATCCCTGAAACTGAACATCCATTTGCAATCCCAGTTTGTTCCGGGCAAGGACAATGTACTGGCGGACAGGTTGAGCAGAAATTTCGTGGATCCACACGAATGGATGCTGCATCCACACATTTTCTCACAAATAACAACTGCATGGGGAAGACCGGACATAGATCTATTTGCTTCTCATCTCAATCACCACCTGGACAGGTTCTGCTCAAGGACACACCATCCTCTAGCCTGGAGAACGGATGCTCTCTCCTTCAGCTGGAATACCCTAAAAATCTATGCATTCCCTCCTCTACCATTACTGACCAAGGTGTTACTGAAGATCAAAGCAGAGCAACCAAAAGGAATACTGATAGCTCCAGACTGGCCGAGGCAGCATTGGTATCCCTTGCTACTGAGCATAACTCACGCCAAACCGTGGCCCTTGCCCCAATGGCCTCTGCTCCTAACTCAACACAATTACAGGACTGTTCATCAAAACCTGCAAACGTTGCATCTGGCAGCTTGGAGGGTTCCATGACTTTGTCCCATGTCCCCCTCTCCGAAAAGGTTCAGGAAATCTTGCTGGAAGCACGCAGACCTTCCACCAGAAAAACCTATTCGGTCAAGTGGAAGAGATTCATCATCTGGAATGCCAAAAAGGGACAGGATGCATCAGTGATGAGCATACCTCAGATATTAGAATACTTGGCAGAAATGTTTCATAATGGCCTCTCATATTCTTCCATTAAAATCCACGCTTCAGCAATCTCAGCAAACTACAACTGTGACCCACCTGTGTTTTCGCATCCCTTGTTAAGACAGTTTCTAAGGGGGATAAAGAATATCAAACCTCCCAGAAAACCACCAGTTCCTGCATGGGACCTCAACTACGTGTTGGAAAAATAACTCTTCCTCCTTTTGAACCAGCAGCATCTTCAGAAATGCAATTCCTCTCCTGGAAAACGGTCTTCCTGTTGGCAGTTACCTCAGCAAAAAGAGTCTCGGAGATACAGGCCCTCATGGCAGTACCTCCCTTTCTCATTTTCCATCAGGACAGAGTTTCTCTAAGGACCAATCCTTCATTCATGCCAAAAGTGATATCCAGGGTGTCTCTAAATCAAGCAATTCACCTGCCTACTTTCTTTCCCAATCCTCAAAATAAAGGGAAAAGCTGCTGCATACTTTAGACATACACAGACAATTACGCTACTACTTGGACAGAACAAAGACCACCAGGAAGTCTGACCAACTATTTGTAGCCTATGCTACCGGAGTGCAAGGAAAGGCAGTCTCCAAACAAACAATTTCAAAATGGATTGGACACTGCATCAGATTCTGTTACTCCTTCCATGGAAAGGGTGTGCCAGCCAATATAAGACCACACTCAACCAGAGCTATAGCCACATCCACAGCCTTTCTAAGAGGAGCGGCTACAAAGGACATTCTAGAGGCTGCTACATGGAGCTCCATGCATACATTTACCAGACACTACAACCTGCCTTTATACTCCAGATCCCCAGTAGGCTTTGCTTCTGCAGTCCTGCAGGGTCTTTTAGCTACACCATCCCTTGCTTAGATCCTACCACCCCCAGCTTGGCTATGGTATTCAACCCTTATGTCAGGACTGCAGTTGCATTCTTGAAGGGACATAGTACAGTTTTGTACCTACCATAAATGTAGATGTCCGATAGATATGCAACTGCAGTCAGGTTTTCCCTCCCTCCCTCCTACCCCTCTGTTTTTTCCCTTGGGTCCTTTCCCCCTCTCCTATTTAGCTGGGGATATCTGTTATGGTGTATCTGTTTATTACTGTTGTGCATGTCTGGAATTTTTGCTTATCCATTCACAAAATTTAGCCTTCCTTGGAGGGCACCTGGCATCTGGGGCAAGAAACACTGAAGAAGATGGCGTCTGTGGATGCCTTTATATTCCAGCCGCTCTGACGTCGGGGAGGAGGCGACATCAGCCGATGCCGGACCCAGACTTTGGAATCCGGCCGACCGAAGGGCTGCCTGAGGCAGGACAACCCATATGTCAGGACTGCAGTTGCATATCTATCTGACATCTACATTTATGGTAGGTACAAAACTGTACTTTCATGTGAAGCAGAGCTCCTCAATGACCCTATTCAAGCACAACCTAAACAACTGGATGGGAGACTGTAAATTCACCCCAGGGTGGCACCTATGTCCCCCATGGACAAGAGCAGTTGATGTTGATCATAGACTCGCTCTGTGAACAAGAACCTAATCAAGGTCACTTAGGGAACATGAGTATAACATGGCTAGGCTTGTAAAGGTCCTAGGGTGATAAGTCTAGTAACCTCCTATTAACCTATGAACCTATGAGATGGATAAAGTGGGAATGTCAGAAAGAAATTGAAATGTAAAGTGGGGATTAACTTAGAAATGAAATTGAGGAGGAGTGCTAGAAGGTTTGTTGTGTAGAATGGGAAAGGGGTTATAAACAGATATAGAGTATGAGCTTACAAAGGAAAATGGAGTTACCTAGTGAGGAACATGTGCATGGCCACATGTGGTTTAGGCTTTAGTTATTATCTAGGCTGAATAAGCAGTGGGCCTGTACTGCTATGTCTCACTGTTGTTTTTCACTTTGCACATCGGTGTGCTGATCTTTAATTGCATTATCATTAAGGCATTAATTTATTTTCCATATTGCTAACTGTAGAAATGGCAGTGCTCAAGAAACATTATTCATTCTTCAATGGTGAGTCCCCTCTGAAAGAGTTACTAATAATGTCTCTGAATTTTAGGAGATTCGCTTTCCTAGGATGGTGACAAACTGCTGTCGGTTTTTGTGCTATTTTTGCCGAATCAGTCGACAGAACCAGAAGGCCATGTTCGACCACTTGAGCTATTTACTGGAGAATAGCGGCATTGGATTAGGTAAGTCTTCACAGCATGACAGGTAGCCAGTAGTATAATTGTGTGACATCAGCTGATACGTCACTGTTCACTGAGAATGAGTAGTGTGTTAAAAGAAGGCAGAATGCCTGAGAGGCTAAACGTAAATAAGGAAGGTGTGTGGACTTAAATTTACATAGGAGTGTGTACAGTCCAAGGATATTAAACTATATTACATAACCTGATTGTAGTAATAGCAAGATATTATTATTATTAGTCATACTACAGGTTGTGATCTCTTGTTACTCAGACAGTGCTCAGACAGTTATAAACTGTTTTTAGATTAGATAAGAATTATTTTGAGTATAAAAAAAAAAATTAAAAAAAAATATTATCTTAGTTAAAAGGGCATTATTTTGAGACAGGTGCTTTTTAGAAGGCAAACATGTAGGTAAAAAATGTAAAGCCTGTTGGTTCATTGCCTTATACGTACTTATTTCTAGTTCAGGGGTTGCAGGAGAGTCAGAGGCTAGGCTATCCTAGCACTCATTGAGATCAAGGCAAAGAAACCTAATGACTGAATGAAACATCAGACAAGTACAGGATACACACACATATGCACAGGCACACCTACACACGTATGCAAATACCTACACACACACACACACACACACACACAATGTGCACAACTGTAGGCAGTTTAGACTATCGCTAGTTCACCTACTGCATGTCTCTGGAATGTAAGATGAAACAGCAGCAGCACCCACTAAAAACCCATTCATGCAAAGGCTGTACTTGTACCCCGAGAGAATAACACCCCCTCTGGTAAGTGACACGAAGGACTAAGCACTGAAGCAATAATGCTAACTGCTATACCAGTGTGCCATCCATAAAGCTTGATGTTCGTTAAACTGAATCATTAGTCAGAAGTCAGTAAGGAACCTGAAGTATTATTGTTAAAGTTATATACATTCTGTTAAACTGGTTCTGATTTTGGTATGAGTGAAATTAAAGGAAACTACAATAAATAGAAGAAGTAGTCACATATGAACTGCTTTTTAGGGTTAGCATGTATTACACTTCAGATTTTAGTCTTTGAGGAACCCAGTTCCAAGTTACTTGGCTGCAAATCTAAGAAGACTGATTTTCCATGACAGAAGTCATAATTATTAGACAAAATATTCAATATCCATGCTATCCTTGTGAACTCATCTCTTGAACTGTGTGACTTTCACTGTGCACTTTTGTCCTGAATAGTAATTCCACAAAGTGACTGCAAAATCACTCTATAGTTTTATCATTGTTCATTAGGTAATTCCTTTATGTGAGTATTCTAAAAGTTTGGTCCAACATTAACAATGATTGCCACACTTGCCAGTCTAACTGTTTTTATAATGTGTCCCATTTTGACAAAGCAGTTAATGCAGGTGTGCTGTCCTAGTTAGACTAGTCTACTGATGTAATCCATGTGTATTACATAAATACATATATACATACTTACATAAAAATATTTCAGGCACAAGCAATAATGGCCTTCTACCCTACCAATATATCTGATGACAGCTCCAGTGGTTTAAACTTCTGACTATGGCCCAGGCAGGTCAAATTGAAATAGCATCTTTGCATCTGCTGAATTTAGTATGGGGTGAAAGGAGGAGTTCCGTAGCCTTGCCAGCTGTCATGCTCCCTTTCCCTATCCTTTCTCTCTCATTCTTTTATTTTCTCTTTCTTCTTCTTCATATGAAAAGAGATGAACTTCTCAGGTTATCTGCTTTTGACTGTAAGATACCTGCAGATTGGCTCAGTGCAAAATTATTATATCTGGAGATCATATGTCCAATATGCTTTATTCCATTAAGCAAAACATTTTATGCTAAAGCATTTTAAGTACGTGTATAATAGTGTGATTGGTGTATTGTCTGTTTTAGTTATAATTATATGATCTGAAGTAGGATATTCATTTGTCTGCAACCTGTGGGTTATGGATCCGACATCGGATCCGAACCGGCATGGTTTTCCAGCTATGGATCCAAGCTCTCAGCTCTTCCCCTCACCCATAATGCCCTGCTCTACCCTCATGACCTCAGATCTCGTTTGCCGCGCTGGTGACTGGATTGGTATTCATAGCTCTCAGCTAAGTGCTAGTTTCTTAACTGTTAATTCAGAAAATTTAAAGTTTTTTGTGCATTTTTGTGTGAAAGTTTAGGTTTCCCTCTTTGATAGTTTTATTTAGAGTTAAATTAAGTATTTTTTCCCTCCCTCGCTGTTGGCGAGAGTCTGTGTGTTGGGCCTGTGTGTCTGTATTAGTTTTAGTTACTTTATTTTAGTAGCTTTATAGATTTGGATGGCTGATCAGCCCAAATCTGTTTTTTCTAAATGCTCCGAGTATGGCCATAAGCTCTCCCGGCTGATGGCCACACTCGGTGTGTTAAGTGCCTGGGGGTTGAACACCTCACATCTGGATGCTCCATTTGTGCAGGGTTCAACCCCAGGGCACTTAGGGAGCGGAGGTCCAAGCTTGTCTTGGCGGGTCTTTTACCGCCAGACTCGGCTCCGGCCTCCGCTCCCTCGGGAGCAACCGTGGTTCCGGTTATTCCCTCCGTGGCACCCCCTCCTGCTCCTGGGACTCAACCTCCCGTTTCTGGAGAGGAGAGGGATGCTAGGAAAAAGGACCGGAGGAGAAGCACCAGCGGCGGGCCGAGACCTCTGTTTCGCCCTGCCAGCCAAGCGGCTTCTCCCCGGCTCCGTCGGCTCGGTCTCCTCCTTCTCGGCTCCGGTCCCCTGTGTGCTTTTCACCGGGTCCTGAGGAGGAGGAGACCCGATCTCCGTCGAGGCTATCGAGGAGGCACTCCAGGCCTACCTCGGTAGCCTCGTCGAGATCTACATATAGCCTTTCAGATGCTGATCTGGACCGGATGATGAGAAGATTCATCCAGGCCCAGATGCAGATGGGAGTGCTCTTGCCTCCCCTCTGGGGAGCTCAACACCCTTTTAAGCCCATTGCTCCTTCTCCGACCCGCTATCCGGGTTCGGAGCAGCTGGAGCCGAGCAGCCGGGCCGGGTGGGTCGGCGCCGATAGTACTTGGTACTACGGATCCGACCCTGCCCTCGAGTGCGTCGGATCCGACCTCTCGGAGCCCGGATCCGAGCCTCGGATCCGGGGGGATCAGTGCTCCTTCGGCGCCGTCTGTGTCGGAGCGCACTGTCCCTTCGGATCCGGGCGCCCGGCTCCGGTCCACTCTTCGGATCCGAGGGGAGCCGATTGTCGGATCCTTTGGTCGAGGTCGGCTCCCCTTCGGCTTTTGATGTAGTGGAGAGGGCTCTGTTGAGGGTCTCCGGACCCCCGGCACTTGTTCCGGCTCCGTCCCGCGCTCCCTCTGCACTGGGCCAGGCTTCCACCATCCGGCCCCTGGGACAGCCCGCTTCTGTGCCCCAAGTTGCTCCTATGGAACAAATTGCTGCTTGTGAGGACTCCTCTGACAGCCCCCAGAGGATGTCCCTCGCAAGCATCACGTGCAAAAGGAGGCACATTGACTCCCGAGTCTCTCACAGAAGACACGGACTTGGAGGAAGGGAAGGCTCCCCACGGTCACCCCGAGGATGTCTCATTTGGAGACATCATGGAAATGCTCCGTATAAGGGGGTGGTCTGCCCCAAGTCTTCCTCGGACGAGTCCGTGTTCTTGGAGGCATTTGAAGCGGGCCCGTCTACCTCTTGGGTGTCCCCCCCTGCCGACCCCCTGGTGGACCTTATTACCACCAGGGCGTGGAAGGAACCGGACACCGTGGAGCCAATTCCCAAGAGACCAGATAGGATCCTTAGTCCGCCATCTGACCGGGCCCATTGGAGTAAGGGGCCTCCGGTAGATGCCATGTTGACGGCGGCCACCATGAGGGAACTGGCTCAGGAGAGTCCCTCAGTCCACCCCCCGAGCAAGGAGTCTCGGATGATGGACCGCTTGGGGAAGCGGATGTTTAGTTCAGCGACCTTCTCGGTAAGGCGCTGAACTATTTGGCACATGTCATTAGGATGCAGCGAGATCTTATTAAAGAATACGCTGCATCCCCAGTCCATTTCGGAGGAGGACAGGGTTCTGCACTCCACCCGTATGGCCACTCTTAGGTCAGTTACTAATACTTCTATGCGGCTACTCTCCCATGCACGGAAGGCGCGCTAGAGCTGCGGGACAGGACTAGTCACTAGGCGTCAGGCCTGGCTCCGTCACTGCATTTTTCTGAGCCCTTCAAAGCGTCGTTTAACGCCTTTGATGGTTCTGCTCTGTTTGGCAAAACCGTTCGAGACGTTGACCCAGAGCGAAAAGGACGGAAGACGCTGTCTGCCGTCGGAATCCACTTCTCTGCACCCCAGAGGCCCTATTCTAGGAACCAAAAGGGTCAGAAGAAGATGTGGTTCCGAAGTCGCAGCAGTCCCAGCCTGCTCCGGACAACCAGTCCTTCCGTGGCAGAGGAGGACAGGGAGGACGCCGCCCTAGAGGCAGAGGGGCTCCCAGAAACTTCGGGTCCAGGGAACCTTTCTCTGAACGGCCCGCAGCAACCCTGAGGGTTGCCCGACTGCTCCACTCTGGAGGCAGTCGGGGACGTTCGGGCACCTAGCGGCATGGGAGTCCATAACATCGGACCGCTGGGTTCTCCAAATCATATCCAGAGGATATCGCATCCCTTTCCTTCACCTTCCAAAGTTGAAGTCCCTCCCAGACGTCCCACCCGGTCAACGGGAGGCCGCTTTGGCAGAAATTGGCCATCTGCTAAAGAAAAGAGCCATCCAGCCCGTCCCCCAGACCAGATCGGATCAGGGTTCTACTCCAGATTCTTTTAGTGCCAAAGAAGACGGGGAACTAAGACCAATCCTAGACCTCTCTCTCTTGAATCTGGCAGTCCCCAAAGAAAAATTCGAATGGTCACTCTGCAATCTATTCTCCCCTTCTGGGAGAAAATCACTGGATGTGCTCGATAGACCTCAAGGACGCGTACTACCACATCCTGATGGACAGGCGCTCAGGAGGTTTCTCCGCTTCGGCTGGGAGCCAGTCACTACCAGTTCGGGTCCTTCCCTTTGGTCTCACCACAGCCCCCAGGGTGTTCACCAAAGTATTAGCAGTGGTAGCGGCCCACCTGAGGCTTCAGGGGGTGCAGGTCTTTCCCTACCTGGACGACTGGCTTCTTACCGCCCCAACAAGGCATCTACTTCTATTGGCGCGAGACTCCTTTCTCCATCTTGCTCCTTTTCTGGGCATCACAATAAATACAAAGAAATCCAACCTGGCCCACACAGCTCTTAGATTTTATAGGGGCCAGGCTAGACACAAGGAGTTTACGAGCCTTCCTCACTGCGGACAGAGTTCAAAATCTGCAGCTCCAGGTGCGGGCCATTCTCCATTCAAGTTCTGTTCCGGAGTTGGTCCTGAGGGCTCTAGGGTCCATGGCATCGGCTGTAGCACTTCTTCCTCTTGCCAGGCTCAATATGCATTCTACAGTGGACGCTCTTAGTACAGTGGTCATACCTTGCTCTCCCCATGCATCATCCCATAGCGATCAGCAAGGCTTGCAAGCGGTCCCTCTTGTGGTGGCTCCACTCCCGGATCTCCACAAAGGCCGCCCATTTTGTGCTTCTCCCCTCTCGCCACGGTGACCACGGACGCCTCCGCCTCGGGTGGGGGCACTTTTGGGCCGGACCGTCCAAGGCACGTGGACGATTCAGAGACCTTACTGCATATCAATGTTCTAGAGATGAGAGCAGTGCTCTTAGCGTTGCTAGCACTTCAGGACTTTCTTCCCTTGGGAACAATTGCGATTCAATCGGACAACATGTCTGTTGTCTGGTACATCAACAAGCAAGGGGAACAAGGTCTTACCCTCTTTGTCGAGAAGCCATGAGAGTTTGGGAATGGGCAATCTCCACCAACCGCTTTCTAATAGCAACGCACATTCCGGGTCGGTCCAACATCCTAGCGGACAAGCTCAGTCGCACCATTCTGACCCCTTACGAGTGGTCTCTCAATTGTCAAGTAGCGAACGCATATTCGCACGGTGGGGAACCCCTTCATGCGATCTTTTGCCTCTCCCTCAAACACCAAGTGCGACAGTTTTTCGCTCTGATACCTCCTCCCGGAGGTACCCCAAGAGACGCTCTGGTGCATGCTTGGCCACCCGGTCTTCTGTATGCTTATCCACCCTTGCCTCTGATGCTCCAAGTTCTTCAGAAAGCCTCTCGGGTGGATTGCAGAATGATTCTCATTGCTCCGTTTTGGCCTCGACAGATCTGGTTCCCCTTCCTAAGGTCTCACTCGGTGAATCCTCCTTGGATTCTAGATCCCATCCCGGATCTGATATCCCATCCATCTTGCATTCCTCCTCCGAATCTGGACAACCTGAAGCTGACCGCTTGGCTGCTCCAGTTCCACTCTTGATTAGGACTCCCGGTATTTCGTCACCGGTTAAGGCAATTTTGGTGGCAGCTCATAAACCATCCACTAGAAAGGTTTACCGAAGCAAGTGGAAACGTTTTTCTTTGTGGGCGGAGCGGCAAGGCCTGAATCCCTTCACGGTTCCTCTTCCTTTAGTGCTTGACTTTCTAACCACTCTCTTTAACGATGGTGCCAGCAGTTCCACAGTCAAAGTACAACTGGCGGCAATTTCTCATTATCACATTGGCCATGACTCTAATCCTCTTATGTCAGCCAAATTGTGTAAAATTTTTCTTAAAGGTACTTTTCTTCTCAGGCCCCCTATAAAACAAGCAGTTCCTCCTTGGGACCTCTCTCTGGTCCTACAGGCCTTGACCGCCGCCTTTCGAGCCAGCGGCTACGGTGGATCTCAAATTCTTGTCCTACAAGACAGCTTTCTTGGTAGCCATTACATCGGCCAAGAGAGTTTCTGAGCTTCAAGCATTATCAGCTAAACCTCCTTACTTGGTATTTCATCCGGACCGTGTCTACCTCAGGACCAACCCGTCCTTTCTTCCTAAAGTCGCTTCTGAAGCAAACATCAATCAGTCCATTAACCTCCCTGTTTTCTTCCCTAAATATGAAAACAAAGGTGAATATAAGCTACACTCATTAGATGTTCACAGGCAACTTAGATTTTATCTGAACAGGACGGCTGGTCATAGGCAATCCGACCAGTTGTTTATTTCCTTTGCAAAATTCAATTTGGGCAAGCCAATTTCTAAAGTTTCTCTGTCCCGCTGGAATTCACAGTGCATCTTATTGGCTTATCAAGCTTCAGGAAGGCCGCACGGAGGGTGTTCATGCCCATTCAACCCGGTCAGTATCTACCTCGGCAGCCTTCAAGGCTAGGATTCCTCTAGATGATATTTGTGCAGCAGCCACGTGGGCTTCATCTCATACTTTTATTTCCCACTATAAGTTGGATCTTGCATCTAGGGGTAGAGCATCCTTTGGCTCCGCTGTGCTCCGGAATATCCTTCCATGATGGCCGCCCAAGATTCAGGTAGCTGGGGACTCTGTCCCACAGGTTGCAGACAAATGAATATCCTACTTCAGATTTAGAAGTTATGTACTCACCATAACGTTCCATCTGAGTAGGTGTATTCATTTGTCTGCAACCATCCCGCCCTCCTATCCCCCTGGCCTTTCAGTTTCTTGCATATTCTATGTTACCCTTTTCAGGGTGTTGTTGCTTTGGCAAACTCGATCTGAGGTCATGAGGGTAGAGCAGGGCATTATGGGTGAGGGGAGGAGCTGAGAGCTTGGATCCATAGCTGGAAAACCATGCCGGTTCGGATCCGATGTCGGATCCATAACCCACAGGTTGCAGACAAATGAATACACCTACTCAGATGGAACGTTATGGTGAGTACATAACTTCTAATTTCATTTAGATGTGTTGTTTCAGATCTCATTTCCTGGTTATTCTCTGATAGTCTGCATGTTGTTGTTTTCTTACTTTTTATGGGGTCTACTTCACTTGACCTAAAACCGACTGACACCCAATTGATCTAAATTTCATTTGACTTAAAACTTATTTGACTGACTCCCATTTCACTGACATGTAAGACATACACTTCTTGTGGGTTTTCCTTCACCAATGACTTGTTTGTGATAAAAAGAATTACTGTAACGTATAGTGCTGACTGTTAGAATTCCGATAGTCATGTAGAACGTAGTGTTGCAGTGTTTCTAAATGTGGGTTTTTCTATTTACATTTTTATGGGAAGTATCTAAAGTAATTTGGTGAATGTTTTGTGCATTCCCAGTAGTAGTGGCAGCGTGTAGAGTACTGTAAGGCAAGTTAAAGATATATGCCCTTTTCCCCATTGTAGTGCGATCCTGGAGTTAGTATAAATATTTGGGGGGGGGGGGCACAACCCCCACCTAGTTTGGTTCTACATTGTCCCCTTTCTGTTAAGAGGGTTAGTAAGTAGTTTTTAAGCTCTGGAAAGGGTTAGTTATTGGTGTTCTAAGTGTGCTTGTCTATGGTT
Source organism: Protopterus annectens (assembly GCF_019279795.1). Classification (NCBI taxonomy): domain Eukaryota; kingdom Metazoa; phylum Chordata; order Ceratodontiformes; family Protopteridae; genus Protopterus; species Protopterus annectens. Next base: position 678,778,690 of record NC_056725.1, read on the forward strand.
TAAGATTTAGTATGCTGAAATTCAGCATTGTAAGCTGACTGTGAAATGGGAGTCAGTCAAATGAAATTTAGGTCAATTGGGTGTCAGTCAAATGAGTTTTAGGTCAAGTGACGTAGACCCTTTTTATGACATTTTAAAAGTCTGTTTAACATGATATTTGTTATTTAGGTAGGAGAAGTTGCTGTGAATATATCTATATGTTTGGGAGTGTAGATATGTGTAGGTGTGGTGTGTATGTAAATATATATATATATATATATATATATTTGTATATATGTATATATGTATATATATATATATATATATATATATATATATATATATATATATATATATATATATATATATATATATATATATATATATATATATATATATATATATATATATATATATATATATACACACACACACACACACACACACACACACACACACAGTGGATATAAAAAGTGTACACACCCCTGTTAAAATGCCAGGTTTTTGTGATATAAAAAAATGAGACTACAATAAATCATTTCAAACCTTTTCCCACCTTTAATGTGACCTATAACCTGTACAATTCCATTGAAAAACAAATCTGTTAGGGGAAAAAATATAAAAAAAAAATGTACAATAAGCTGGATGCATAAGTGTGCACTTCCTTAAACTAATACTTTGTTGAAGCACCTGTTTGTGATAGTGTTCATATTCAAAATGTCTCTTCACAACCTGTTACCTCTTCTTCCTCTTACAAGTTTCCTGGCAACCCTAGACTTAAAAGATGCTTATTATCACATCCTTATTCATGCAGACTTCAGACGTTACTTAAAATGTTTGTGTCTGGATCACATTATCAGTTCTTTGCCTTGCCCTGTGAACTATCCACTGCACCAAGAATGTTTACAAAGTGTCTAGCACCAATTGTAACTTATTACAGGCTGCAGGGTATCCACTTTTTCTGTATTTAGACAACTTATGTATTTTTGCACAGTCTTTTTCAACGTCTCTCACTTGGGTAAGAGATCTCTTAGATAAGCTGGGATTCCAAGAAAACATTCAAAAGTCTTTCTTGAATCCTTCCAGGATTGTGTTCCTGGTATGTCAACTAGACCCCCTCAGTTCAAAGATCTTTTCTTCCACAGATTAAAAAAAAGAGAGAGAGAGAGAGAGCTCTTTATCTATATTTATTTTGAGTGTTTTTTACTCAACCTTCAGTCACTGAGAGGGAATACCTCAGGATTTTGGGTCTCATGGAATTTACGATTCTCATAATATCCCTGGCAAGACTTCACATGAGAAAGATATAGTGGTATCTGAAACCGTTTTGGTCTCAGTGTCAACACCCTTTATCTTTTCAAATCCCAGTGCTGGGGGTTGTCAGAAAAGAAATCTTTTGGTGGAGACAATAAATATCCTTAAATCCAAGTCTCCCCTTCTCCATCCTTGCTACAAGGCATTGGGTCACCACAGACATTTTATACTTTGTTTGGGGAGTAGTTTCAGGTGGAATAAAAGTGTAGTGGGTGTGAGACACCAAGGACAGACGCAAGCACATAAGTATCAAGGAGGTGCTTGCCCTGATCGAGACACTGAACTCTCTGAATCATGTTTGGTCCCCTGACTTCATCAAATAGTTACAGACAATACCACAGTCATGTAGTACATCGACAAGTAAGGGAGAACCAAGTTATACCCCTTTTGCAGACTAGCCATGTTTGCTTAGAATATAGCTTCACAGCACAGTCTCACTGAGCAGGCATCCTACATTTTGTCAGAGCAAAATTGTGTGGCAGACAAGCTGAGCAGGACCACGGCAGACCCTCACAAATAGAAACTAGATCAGGGATTTGATCCATCTGTGGGGAGCAACTAGATCTCTTTGCTTCCTTGCTGAACAATCAACTGGCAGGATTCTGCTCCAGGACTCCATGCAAGAAGGTCTGGAAGATAGATTCCTTTTCTTTTCCTTGGATAGGAATGTTCCTGTATGCTTTTCCATCACTACTAATATCCAGGATACTTCTGAGTATTCAGAAGGAATCCTCCAAGATAATAGTGGTGACTCCCATCTGGCCCAGGCAACCACATTTTTTTCTTCTATCGGCAATGGCAAGAGGCAGTCGCCACAAGTTTCCTCACTAACTGGATCCACTCACACAAGAACAGTGGTGTTTAATACACACCAACATCAATCAACTTCAGTTGACTGCCTGGTTGATAGGGTCTTAATTCCTTTTAGGCAGCATTTTACTAGGGATGTGCATCAGAAACAAATGGATACAAGAAAGCCTATTAATAGAAAATCATATATTAGCAAATAGAAAAGGTTTTCTAGTTGGTGTCAACATAACCAGGATCCATTCAGAGCTAGTTGTTCTCTGGTAGTGCAATATTTGTGTGAGTTACTATGCTATGCCTTTCTTATTCCTCTCTCAAGGTTCATTTATAAGTGATTTCAGCATGTCTGCCCATAGAGCCTCCCCTTTGAATGTAGCCTCCTGTCAAAATGTTCTTGAAAGGATTTTGATAACAGGTCTCCAAGAAAACTAGTGGCCCTTCCATGGGATCTTAATTTTGTGTATGAGAAGCCAACACTTGCTCCATTTGAACCAGATAATCTGTCTGACTTGAGGTTCTTAACACGGAAGACAGTTTTACTTATTGTTCTAATCTCTACAAGAAGAGTATCTGACTTGCAAGCTCTTATGGTAAGTCAACCCTATCTCATTTTCCACAGAGGCAGGGTTTCTTTGAGAACTAATCCTTTTTTTATACCTGAAGTAGTATCCAAGTTCACTTTAAGCCAAATTATCCATTCCCAGTTTTCTTTCCTGAATCTGAAAATGAGGGAGAAAGGATGCCTCATACCTTGGATGTCGACAGACAACTCAGGTACTATCTTGAGAGAATTAAATCTTTCAGATTTTCAGATCAATTGTTATTTTCTTGTGAAGGTAAGAAGAATGGCCAGCCTGTGTCAAAAGCAGGCTATTTCCATATGGTTGTTTAAGGCTATAAGCTTTTGTTATACTCACCATAACAAAAATATTCCAGGCAGGATCAAGGTCCAGGCTACCGGGGTCTTGGCTTCATCTATAGCTTTTTGGAAAGTGTTGCATTCCATTCTAGAAGTATTCTGGAAGCTGCAACTTGGTCCACTGTACTTAGTTTTTGCAGAGCACTATAAGCTTGATTCCTTTTGTAGGTGTGGATCAGGCTTTGCAAGGACCGTTCTCCAGAGTCTTCTGGACTCTTCCCCTTCCACCTCCCAAATGTAGTCAGCTAGGATAATCTTTCCATGTAGGCAAGGCTACTGCAGCAATGATCAGTTTGATGAACATAGTATAGTCGCATAAGTTAAACTTACCATAACAGTAGATGTCTGAATTATCATTGCTGCAGTAACTGTTCCCTCCACACACCTTGTTTTTTTGGTGTGTTTTTATGCCAGGGTGTGGACATTTATTTTTGTTGTTCATAGCATATGTCTTTCAGCCTCAGTCTGTCTACTGACAGGAAAGCTGTGAAGGGCTTCTTACCCAAACTTCTTTTTCAGTCATCTCAACTTCAGTTGCCTGAAAGTCTGGGTGTGTGAAAGATGCTCTGAAGCTTTGGAAAATTGCCAGCTGTTATATCCTTGGCAGGATTAACTCGTATAGCTAAGGCTACTGCAACAGTGATCATTCGAACATCTACTGCTATTGTAAGTTTAACTTTCACAACTAGTATCAATTGCCTTTTGTACCATATGCCAGAAATGAGGATACTTGTAGGTGATTTCTTAGTGCCTCAGAAATTTCACTCTCTGATGGAAAAATGGCAGGAGAGTGTGACCTGTGTATAGCAGTAGGAAAAAAAGTTGCAGATTCTTTTGAAAGATATGCTGTGCAGGTACAATAAAAATATAAACTAAACCTGTACTTCTGTGTATTGTTTCAGGAATGAGAGGATCGACTCCTTTAGATGTTGCTGCTGCCTCCGTAATCGACAACAACGAGCTGGCGCTTGCATTACAGGAGCAGGACCTAGAAAAGGTGAGTGCTAACTGTAATAAAATGGTGACCTGTACCATGAAATTCAGCACTCATTGACTGTAATACATCCTGTCATCAGGAAGCAGTTGTTTGTTGCTGTGGACTGCTGTCATGAATAGCTCAGGGTTTACATATAACAAATGAGGAGCAAGGTTGTAGAGAGGCAATTCCAAATGTCAGAATCAGTACTGATTGGCAGATTACGTTTAGCTTCCTGAACTAGAAAAAGACATCTGTAGCAGTTCTTTGGGGCTCTCTGTTGCTGTGCATACTGCAAGATGCTTTTTGGTAACCTAACAATGTTGACAGTGGTGTCTTACACAGTTTTACCTGGCAGGTCTATGCATAATGATATTAAGTGAGCCGGCCTGTCACAAGTGAAACAAAAGCAGAAGCCCTAGTGAAAGTATAAAGCATCCAGTAATGTTGATCTAAGTGTAAGATCGGGTTTATTTATATGTAGGTTGTTAGACAAAAATACAGTGTTCCGTTTGCATAAATCTGGAAATGCAGCCATGTTAGTGCAGGAGTATATCTTCATTTTACATTTTACACGCAGATTCAACAAGAAAGGAATGTTTTTGGGTAGCCTTCAGTCAAGAATACTGATAAGAATAACAGAATTTGCAGTACAGTAAGTACAAAGAGGCTGTGAACCAAGGTTAAAGAGGGGTGCAGAAATTTACAGGGATTTGGTATTATTGGAAGATACTTCAGACACAGTTAGAGAGACAGTTAGTTTGTTCGGACTGATATGCAGAAAGTCATTGCAGTTTAGTCTTCAGAAGTTTGGTACAGACACTCGAGAGTGACTGCAGAAGTCAGGTCAAATATTCAGCATTTCAGAATATTAATGACATTATTCAGGACAGGAATATGAGTGCAGAAGCTAAGGACATAGTAATTCAGTCTTTTAACAGCACTGTTATTGGAGACGGTAAGATTTGATTCAGATATTGTTGACATCCACCTCCATTGTACATAATAAAACATTCTTAACCAAGCTGTAGTGTATGCAGATTTTTTTATTCTGAAAGGTAAAAGAAAATTTGTCACATACAGGAGAGAGTAGCACAGCTCTGGGTAGTTAAAAGATAAATACATTCATTCATTCCAGTCCGATTCCAGTTTCTTCCAGTTATTTCCAGTTCATTCCAGTATTCTACAGTCATATCTGTTCTTACACTAAGTTGCTTGATTACATGTTACAATATCTATTTGATTACCACAGTGTTCTGCACCTTTGCTGGTCAGATGAAACGTATACTGTTTACATAATTTTATGTTTGCTACTGGCTGTGGTTTTCACTGAAAATGTTCACTTCATAACCTGCCCTATTAATAAAGATATCAATAAATAAAATGAACTTTTCACAGAATAATGGTGCAAAAAAAGGAATTTTGCAGGTATCTTAAAATTGGAAAAAATCATATTTCATTAACTGGTGTATTGTTTTAGGCACTTAAGGATTGCAAGTTCCCCCCACTCCATTTTCACACCAAAAATAAAACCACAACTCAACCACTTGTATCCTTTCACCTTTTATTGACTTTAATCACACAGTTTATGTCACAGCAGTGAAAAGTATTTATAACAGCCAGCAGTAGGCTAGTGATGATTTGTATATTTTGTAGAGTTCATACTGCATGTATTTGACTACCAAGGAATCACATTTTTCAGGTATGTGAGAGCTTATAATTTTATGAGGGTACTAGTGACTAGCTGATCCTGTTGTATGACGTGACTGTAGTAGGACACTCTTATCTTGTTTTTCTTAAGTAGTTTTATAGCTGGTTAAGGGAAAAAAGATTTTGAAAAACACTGGTGTTTGCAGAAACTTCCTTCTCTAAACCAGGCTAATACTCTACTTTGCCACCATTTTCTCCTTCCCTCCATTAACCCTCACATACCTCATTGCTACTTCCTTCGTCTACCTAAACTAAGTTCTAACTCTTTCTCTTACTGACACCTTCATTTTAGACCAATATAATATTAACATATACAGCTGACTCCTATCACTATATTTTTTAGCCTATTCTCTAGTCCCAATTTTATTTTCCCCTTAACTTCAGAAATCAGCATCTCTCTCTGCCTTCTTCTCACCATCTCACCCAATTTTTCCTTTTTCTTTGAGCCCCCCACCCCCCTGTATCAATCATCCCTATAGGACCTCCTTCTCTAGCAAGCTTAGTTTTTCTTCTCTCCTTTCTAAAGAATGTATTCTCACCCCCTAACCTCCTCTTTATTTTTAGTTATTCTTCTGTTCATTCTACTAATATGCCCTTGTCATTGACAACAAACCGTTCACGTCTGCTGTCAGTCAGTTTATCTGTACATGTCTAGAATTTATGTATCTGGGCTTGTTTTAACTCTGTACTTTGTATCAAATTGTCATATTTTTCTTCTAATCCACATACTATAATATTGTATTACACTGATTTTTTTCATCTTGTTTTTTTTTCTATAACTATTCCATGAAATTTTTAAGCAACTGAGCTTTTCTTCTTGGGCCGCCACTGAAAATGGATGCATTGAACCCAGTTGGACTTTCCCAGTGAACAAATATCAATAACTAAATAAATACTGCTATTTTCTTTAATTATTGGCACTACTCTTTTTTTTATTTTAAGTCATTGGACTGGATCGTAAGAGCATCCTTTATGCTGTAACATTGTTACAAGAGGCAAACAGTCAAATTTCAGACTTTAAATCATGGACTGAAATTAAATGCTAGAAAATGCATTATCTTATTCTTTGGTAAGTAACCTGGCCCACAGAACTACCACATAGACAATACACCCATAAGAAAGAGCTGACCCAGCTGGTAGGGATTTGGGAACTTATATGGACAGTGACCTAGCGTTTGACAAATGTATGTCTATTATCGTAAGAAGGTCCTTCTAAATTTCACAGCTTATGAACAAAGAGAATGTGTCTTGATCTAAGGATGTTATTGTTCCCCATTACTCATCCGTCATTAGGCAAATCATTGTGTATAATGCCCCATTTGGCATGTATCTGTCCAGACACATAGCAAATGGAATGCCCACAGAGTTACCTTACTAAAATGATACAAAGTCTAAGCAATATAGCCTACATGAACTGACTTACAGCTCTGTCACTGTACTCGGTATCCTACAGACTGATAAGAGATGACCACTATCTGACATACAAGGCATCCTCCAACTCATTACTGATGGATTTACTACACATCAGCAAGTCAAAGGGCATCAGAAATACCCAGTCTGTGGATCTAACCCTCTTCTGCAACATCAACAGAATGGTTTGGAGGGAGAGATTTATCTCAGAGTGGATACCATTGTTCTGGAACAGACTCCCCATCCATGTAAAACAAAGCTCATCTCTGTCCATACTAAAGTGCAACATGGAGTTATGGATGGGAAACAGAACATTTACCACAGGACTGCCTCCTGTACTACTAATGCACAGAGCAGCCCCTAAATTTATTTTTATTTATTTTATTTTACATTTGTTGACCGGGATAGTCCGACTGGATGCATGTCCATTTTCAGCGGAGGCCCGGGGAGAAAAGCTCCAAGGGTAAGCAGATACAGCATTACATAATACCAGCATTACATATTACAAACAGACTATTTACAGAGATTACATAAGTAAGCAAGTTAAACAAGTTCCACAGGTTAGAGTTAATCCTGAGTGCAAGTCAGGATTAAATTAAATTACACAGTAAACTGGTTAACAGATTTTTACACATTCTGGAGAGAGTTAGCCAGGCTTGATACATTGACATAGCCAGTTAAGTGACAAATGTTGTTTGAGTCTAGTTTTAAATTGACCTAAGGTGGAAAGTAAGGTAATATCAGCTGGAAGAGAGTTCCAGGATTTACTTACAGAGTTTGCAAAGAGAGAGTCACCGGCTGTGTTATTAATTTTGCTAGTCTGAATTAGTAGTTTGTTAGAGGATCGAAGCGGTTTAGGATTGTTATAGAGGGTGATAATATTTTTAAGTGCAGGAGTATTGTCCGGATTATACAGGATTTTATAGGCCATAATCATTTGGTTATACTGGATTAGGCTGGGTAGTTCAAGCCACCCAAGCTGATTTAGATTGATGCAGTGATGTGTCCTAAAAGGCAGCCCAGTGGCAAACCTGGCAATGTGGTTGTAAGCAAATTGAGAGTTTATTAAGGACAGTCTTGTTTAAATTCGAGAGTAGATGGGATGCATACAGAAGGGTTGAAAGAAGGTGAGAGCGAGCTATGGCAATTTTAGCTGAAGGGCTTAGAAAGGCTTTTATTCTGTAAAGTGACCCTAGTTTGTTATTGATGGTTTTGATAGTTTGGTTAACATGTAGGTCGAATTTTAGATTATTGTCTATGATGACACCTAATAGTTTTGTAGAGGGGTCAGGGGAGATCATTTGAATTCATGGTAAAAGTGAAAGTGGTAGACCTATGTGTTGGTGAAAATAACAGCATTTTAGTTTTTTTGGGATTTAGGATCAGATGACGTTCAGAAAGCCAGTTTTCTATTGTATTAAAGGTGGTCTGGGTAGCTGACCATAACTCTATTGGAGATGTGGCTGAGCAAATCAGAGTAGCGTCATCAGCATATTGGATACAGCTGACTTTTGGGATGACAGTATAAAGGTCGTTAATGAAGATGGAGAACAGCAAGGGCCCTAGTATAGATCCTTGTGGTACTCCAAGGGTGTTAGGTAGAAGGTTAGAGAGTTTGTTCTGCCAGAGGACAGCTTGCTGTCAACCATTCAGGTAGGACTGAAACCATTGAAGGGCTCTAGTATCTAGACAGAATGTTTGCAGGGTGTAGATTAAAAGTTGGTGATTAACCATATCGAATGCCTTGGAAAGATCCAAGAAGAGGGCTGAGGATATATAATTATTGTTGCGATTATGGTTTATGGTGTTGGTAAAGGCTAGGAGGGCTGAAGTAGTGCTGTGATGAGGACGGAAGCCATGCTGAGTGTCTGCCATAAGGTGATTCTGGATTAGGTGGTGCACGAGTTGTCTATGAATACATTTTTCCATAATCTTTGCACGTGGAGAGAGTATAGCTATTTTCCTATAACTGGAGAATTCAGTAGAGCTGCCTCCTTTGTAAAGTGGGATTACATAGGATATTTTCCAGATGGTGGGAATTTTAGCTTCTACTATGGTTCGATTGATTAGTATTGAGACGGGGTAAGCAATAGCATCAGCTGATTTTTGTAGGTACTCGGCAGGGAGTTGATCAGCAGAAAGTGTAGTGGGTTTTAATTTTTTGATCAAGGTACGGATAAGTGAAGTGGCAACTGGTTGGAAGCTGAATGAGAGTAGGTTTCTAGGGGTGGTACTTTCAGGACCAGGGGAGCTAGGAGGTAGCTGGCTAGCTAGAGCTTAATTGTCTCAGTAAATAATCGGTTAAAACGGTTAGAAACATCTTCAGGGGTTTTATCAATAGTAGCAGCAGGGATTGGTGTTGAAGTTTGTCCAGGATGTAGTAGATTATTTAAACCTGCCTAAATCTTCTGAGGGTTATTTTGATTTACTGAGAATGCTTTATTACATGCATGGGTCCTCTCAAATTATCTTCTATGATATTCTCACTATGAGTAATATATAAATGTGATAGTGTTCAATCTCGCCGTTTGTTCTTACACATGGGTTCGGAGCCGATCCTCGGCTCCGTGCCGGCCTCTTGCAAGCTCTGCATCGAGAAGAAGCTCAAGACAATCTAATACCCACAATCCCCCTCTGCCTTTACCTCAGATCTAGTTTGCCGCTGCTGCGTTCGCATCGCTGGGAGCTAGCTCGAGCATCTAAAGCTAAGATATAACTTTATTTGTTATATTTTATTGGATTTTCTAATTCTATTTTGATATTTCAGTGCTATACTGTGTGATTGTGTTGTTGACTGGTTAAATTCTCGGTACCGTTAAGCTGTTTTATCGGTTAGAATTTTTCGGGGCCTACAACCCTTCTTAAATTTAATAGGATTTGACTTTTATACCGGATTTGGCAATTTTTTCTCGGATTTGACAATTTTTTCTCGGATTTGACTGCATTACTGGACTTGTCTTTTACTTCTATAATGTCTGATAAGGTAAAGTCAGGTTTTAAGCGTTGTCAGTGTGGCCAGAAAATGTCAGTGACTGACAACCATAGTTCCTGCGTCTACTGCCTTGGCCCTCTCCACTTGCAAGAGGACTGTTCCATCTGTCACTCTTTTAGTGGGAGGGTCATGACAGATAGGCGCAGGAAACTAATGGACAGAGGTTTATTGAAACCTTCTTTTCAGGAGGCTCTGGATGCTTCTGACCAGGCATCAAAGTCCTCTAAGGAATCGAAGACGTCGGAGCCCAAGTCATCGGCTCCGAGCTCTTCAGCAAAGGTTAGATCACCGGTTCCACAGACTTCGGGGCCGAGTGTTCAACTGGTATCGGTTCCTGAGCCTCGAGTCTTGGAACCGGTGATGGAGCTCCCTCCTTCGACCTTATTGAGGTCGGCTCCGTCTTCGGTTCCTTCGACCCGTTCTTCTTCCAAACTCTCTGATATCGATGTGGATCGCGTGGTGCATGACGTTATTGGAGCATTCGGCCCTGTCCAAACTTATTTCGGTTTCCACCCAGTTGGTGTCGAAACTTGAAGGCCTCCCGGTGTCTCCATCCATTCCTCCTCCGAGACCGGTTCAGTCTTTGGAGCCGGAAGAGGCTGATCTACTGATTGTGGAGCCCTCGGGTCCAGAACCGTCCTTTTCTCGGTCTGTTCCTCTCACCTCGACTCCGGACCCGATACCAGAGTCTCGGAGCCGACGGTCTGTCCTTGGTTCCGGGGCCGAGAGTCGAACCGACGTTTCGGTTCCGACTCTCCCCCTCGGGGCCTCGGCGCGGATCGATTCGGCTCCGTCCTCGGGGTCGATGCCTTCGGTGCCTGTGTCGGGGATTCTTCCCATTTCCTCGGAACCGGGAGATTCTTCGATGCAGGACCCGGGGGCGTTCGACCTGATGAGGAAGGTGTTGTCTACCCAGACAACCACATCAGTGGAAGCAACCTCTCCTCCCCATAAAGGGCCGTTATCCTCCTCTGCACCCACGGCCACATCCAAGCGTCGGGCACCAGTGTCTCAGCCACCCCTGGAGGGTGCCCCCTCTTCCTCCGAGGCTTCTTCGGATGCTCCCCATGAAGAAGTCCCTAGGAAAAGATTGTGTAAGAGGAGACACTTGGATTCTCCACAAGAATCCTTGACATCTGATACTGACTTAGATGAGTCAGAAGGGTCCCCTAAGTCACCTTCAGAAGATGTCTCTTTTTCGGACATATTGGAGATCCTAAAACAGAGAGGTGACTGGCAGTCCCTTCCCCCTTCTGAGGATGAGTCAGTTTTGCTGAAGGCATTTGGTGCTCGCCCTTCTTCCTCCTGGGTCACTCCGCCCTTCGACGAACTAATGGAACTAATTGCTCGAAGGGCGTGGGAGGCTCCTGACACAGTGGAACCGGTCCCAAGGAAACCCAATAAATACATCACGGCACCTCAGGACAAGTCCTACTTAACAAAAGGAGTTCCAGTGGACGCTATGGTGGTGGCAGCGGCCACGAAAAAGGAGATGTCGGAGTCTTCTTCATCTGTCCATCCTCCTAATAAAGATTCTAGGACGATGGATAGATACGGGAAGCGCATTTTTAGTTCAGCGGCTTTTTCCATGCGATCCCTGAACTATTTGACCCATTTTACACGTCTACAGAGGGATCTAGTCAAAGAGTTGGGAGATACCCTCCAGGGTACTACAGATGCAGCTGTCTCAGAGAAAGTGACAGCGCAACTTAATACCCTTACATCTATTGTTAACTCGTCCATGAGGCTGATTTCCTACGCAGCCGAAGGTTCGAGTAGGGCAGCAGCTTCAGCGATTGCTCTTCGCAGACCATCCTGGATGCGCTTATGTTCCTTTGCGGAAGCCTTCAAGTCTTCCTTTACTAATGCCCCATTTGACGGTGCCACTCTCTTTGGCCCCAAAGTAAAGGAGACCCTTACCCGGTGTGAACAGGAGGGAAAGACTCTGTCTGCTGTCGGAGTCCGTTTTTCCACCCCAACCAGACCGTACCCCAAAGGGCAACGTGGTGGAAAGATGTGGTTTCGAAAACCCCAAGGATCTTTCCCAGGCACACAGGGAGATGCCCCCTCTAGAGGCAGAGGAGGGGGTAGAGGTGGAAGACGCCGCCCTGGCGGCAGAGGGGTCCGCAACATCAAGGTGACAGGGAGACACTCCCTGGTAAACCTTTCCAGCACTCCTGAGAGGAGGCCCGACTGTCCTGCTCTGGAGGCAGTCGGGGGTCGCTTAGCTTTATACCCTCAGGCCTGGCAAAATATAACTACAGACAAGTGGGTAAAAGCGTGGTTACCAGAGGTTACAACATACCCTTTCTATCTCATCCCATCCCAAAGAAAAGACTCCCAGATGTACCGCCCCATCTGCGAGAGCCAGCAGCCATAGAAATTTCAAAGCTGCTAGAAAAAGAGTCATCCAACCAGTCCCAGCGGACCAGCAAGGATTCGGGACTTACTCAAGGTTCTTTTTAGTTCCAAAGAAAACAGGGGACTGGAGGCCCATTCTGGACCTAAGCTACCTCAATACCTTCGTCAGGAAAGAAAAGTTCGAATGGTCACGCTTCAATCGATCCTTCCATTCTTACAGAAGGACGACTGGATGTGCTCAATAGATCTAGAAGATGCATACTACCACATCAAAATGGCCAGGGCATCCAGAGATCATTTGCGCTTCCGGCTGGGGGCCAGTCACTTTCAATTTCGAGCCCTGCCCTTTGGTCTGACCTCAGCCCCCAGGGTCTTCACCAAATGCATGGCAGTGGTAGCGTCTCACTTGAGACGCCAAGGATTCCAGGTGTTTCCGTATCTGGACGACTGGCTCCTTTCTGCCACCACCCAGCCAACTATTACAGGCCAGAGACTTTACTCTTCAACTGTGTGTTCACCTAGGGATTTCCGTAAACTTCAGAAAATCCTTACTTCAGCCATCACAAAATATCTTGTTCATAGGAGCAGAATTAAACACACGTCAGTTAATTCTAAGACTTCCCCCAGAAAGGATACTATCACTTCAGACTCATATACGTCTTCTACTCTTGTCAAGGAAATCTCCTGCAAAACTGGTACTGAAGGTGTTGGGACTCATGTCAGCCTCCCTTATTGCAATACCCTTGGGAAGGCTGCACATGAGAGTCCTACAATGGCTACTGTTTGCACAATGGTCGTTTCAACAACTACCTCTAACACACGAGATTCTTATAACGAAGACATGCAAAACAGATCTAAACTGGTGGCTTCAAACGTGCAACCTTTCCAAGGGGAGACCATTTGTGCTACCCACGCCCACAGTTACGGTGACCACAGACGCTTCCCTGATAGGGTGGGGGGGCATCTTTCAGGGACAGACAGTCCAAGGCGAATGGACCAATTTGGAGTACAATCTGCACATCAATGTTCTAGAGTTGAGGGCAGTGTTTCTAGCGTTGCAACAGTTTGCTCCCCTTCTTCCTCTGGGAACTATTGCAGTTCAGACGGACAACATGTCTGTAGTCTGGTACATAAACAAGCAAGGGGGAACCAAATCCTATCAGCTATGCAGAGAGGCCATGAGAATCTGGCAGTGGGCGGAGTCCACGGGTCGCTTTCTAATAGCAACGCACATCCCGGGGTCATCCAACGTCATAGCCGACAGGCTGAGCAGAGCAATTCTGTTACCGCACGAGTGGTCCCTAAAACAGTCAGTAACGAAAAGGATTTTTCGCACGTGGGGCCAGCCTTCCTGCGATCTGTTTGCGTCTCCAATGAACGCCAAATGCAGGAGCTACTTTGCCCTATTACCCTCCAGGGAAGTCCCCAGGGACGCACTGGTTCACGATTGGCCCCGGGACTCCTGTACGCATTTCCTCCATTTCCTCTGATACCAAAGTTTCTCCAGAAAGCCAGAAACCTACACAGGACAATAATCCTCATTGCCCCATTCTGGCCTCGTCAAATTTGGTTTCCCTTCCTGAAGACACACTGCATTCGGGGACCCTGGATTCTGGACCCAGAGCCAGATCTATTGACTCACTCGTCAGGGGCTCCCCATCCCGGCTCCTGTCCCTCCATCTAGCAGCTTGGCTGCTCCAATTCCCAACTTAGCCAAGTCTGATCTTTTGTCACCAGCAGTCCAGGATATATTGGTGGCTTCTCATAAAGCTTCCACTACTAAAACATATTCTAGTAAATGGAAGCGATTTGTATTCTGGGCTAATACACACCAAGTGGATCCTTTTATAGCTCCTTTGAATAAAATATTAGAGTTTTTAACGGACTTATTCCATCAGGGTGCTTCTCCTGCTACACTAAGAGTTCAATTGGCTGCCATTTCAAATTTCCATGTGGAAGAATGTGGAGCTCCTGTTATGGCTCACAGACTTTGTAAAGCCTTTTAAAAGGGGTTTTTCATATTAGACCACCAGTCAGATCTCCTACGCCACCTTGGAGTCTAAACTTGTTGTTATCTAAATTAATGTTGCCCCCTTTGAACCTGCCTCTTCTTGCCCATTAAAATTTTTGTCCTGGAAGACTCTCTTTTGGTAGCCATTACTTCCGCTAGGCAGTATCTGAACTTCAGGCTCTCTCCATCAAGCACCCTTATTTGATCTTTCACTCTGACAGAGTTTCTCTTGAACCAATTCATCCTTCCTCCCTAAAGTGTGTTCTATTAACAATATTAATCAGTCCATTGAATTACCCACTTTCTTCAAAAATCACTCCAACAAAATGGAGTATATGTTACACAAATTAGATGTTCACAGACAACTAAGATTTTACTTGGATAGAACAAAAGATCACAGGAAAACTGATCAACTCTTTGTGGCTTTTGCTGATAGCAGGAAAGGACTAGCAGTTACCAAAAGAACTCTTTCTAAGTGGTTAACGGATTGTATAATCTATGTCTACGATTCTTCAAATCAAACCCTTTTGCACAAACCCAAAGGACATTCCACAAGGTCAGTGTCTACATCTTTGGCTCATGCAGCCCGCCTACCACTGGACGCTATTTGTGCGGCTACTACTTGGTCTAAGCCACATACATTCATTTCTCATTATAAGGTAGACAAGGTTTCTAGGGACAGGGCAACCTTTGGTTCCACTGTGCTCAAGAACGTCCTTCCGTGAGTTCCTCAGGAACAAGGAGCTAGGGACGCTACCCATGTGTAAGAACAAACGGCGAGATTGAACACTATCACATATAGAAGTTATGTCCTTACCATAACGTTCCATGTGGAGTGTTCATCTCGCCTTTGTTCTTACATTCCCACCCTCCCGCCCTAAGAAGAACGTTCTTTTGATGCCTGGCCAGGAACATCCTGCTGCTGCTGCTGCAAATATTGTGTACATAGTTGGCATATATATATATATATATATATATGTCTATTTGTCTTTTTATATATATTGTTATGTATAGATTCTTATTTCTGGGCATATGTGATGTAAGTATGAATGTGCTCTCTCTGGAGATTGGTTTGCTTGCAAACTAGATCTGAGGTAAAGGCAGAGGGGGATTGTGGGTATTAGATTGTCTCGAGCTACTTCTCGATGCAGAGCTTGCAAGAGGCCGGCACGGAGCCGAGGATCGGCTCCGAACCCATGTGTAAGAACAAAGGCGAGATGAACACTCCACATGGAACGTTATGGTAAGGACATAACTTCTATTTATTGACCGTGAGATAGGCAAGACCAATCTAACACCAAATGGGATAGGGTAATTCAAGCACCAAATGAGAAATTAGCTAGGCTTAAAATCGCCCACAAGTGCAGCTAGCCTAGCACTTACATATGAACCTATAACAAATGGCTGACATAGTTTTAAATACAAATTAGATAAGGGACTAATATTTAAGACAATGGGAGGAAAATATAAAAGACTAAACAACAAAGAATATTGTTATTAATGCAATACATCATACATGTATAACTAACTCTATAATACATGCTGACAAGTTACACCTATCAGATTGATGTTTTCACCTACACTGTAAACACCACTGAAAAAGGGTTCATTGGTGGTTGTGGGCTTTTTTTCCCTACCTGATTATCAAAGGTCAGTGAATACTTTTGTTGAGCTTCTTAGTAGTATGTACTAAAACATGCAGTCTGATAAATATTAAACATCTGGGGAAAAAATCTGTAAAGTATAACACATTGCAAGTGCAGGCTTATGTATCTATTTCCTTTTGTATTAGTTGTCATTTATTAGGATACAGTATTAGTAAACAATTAGTTAGTTGTTAGGATGTATTAGTTATGCAGATGGGTGAACGGTAATATGTAATATCAGCATTATTTTCAGTCATCCATTTATAGATTGGGAGCCGTTGGCTTAAATGCCCAAGGTTAAGATGGTGCTATTGATACATGATTTGTGGGGAGGGAGTCAATGATTAGTAAGTAGAATGATTAAGGAGATAGAATAGAGGGATTGACTTTTTCCAGATTATTTGTCTAGTTCACACTGGAATAGTGTTAGGTTATCTTGGGGAAGTAAATCATACAGGGTATTTATGTTATTTTAGGTGTGAAAGTTGAAATAATACAAAAAAGTGTGAATTTTTTGCTGACGTAGAATACATTAAAATTTAATATAATCTAGTTTTAAAGGATGAACGGACACCAAGGAATTCTGGGAGATTATTAAAAAGGGAATAGCAGGAATGCAACAAATGCTGCACGTGATAAGATGCAGATTTAAGCTAAGTTACAGCAATTCTGAAAAGAGGAAGTCTAATCAGCATGCTTTAAAATCTAATACAGAATTGTACGTGTCTCTCCAGTGAAAATGAGAATGACTAGCAAATGTTTCAATTAGTGGTGTTAGATACATAAACTATGAAGGAATAGGTAAAAGAAAATATCTGAGACTGCTAAAAGAGTTAATTCCATGACATTTGACTTTTAACAACAACCGCAAATAATGTGAATGTCAGTTAATCAAGTAGAAAACATTGGTGATTATAAAACAGGATTCACAAACCTGAGGTATTAGTTGGTGTAGAAAGGCTTTTAGTAGTACTTGATTATAGGTTAAGAGAATATTAACACTGGCACATTGTTTTCACACTGTTCCACTTCAAGTGAATGCCAATTTCAAACATTTAAAAAATAAAATAAAAATCTGTTTGGCAACCCACTGAGCATGATGTTTAACTTTTATTACAAATATTTAAACAAACTAGTGCTTCAGCATACCCCTTCATTAGTTTAGAAAACTAATTTGCTTCTTCCTTATTAAATAGTGAAATAGTCACCAATCAAACAATGCCTGCTCGTTAGCTGACTAACCTACTAACCTTTAGTAGGTAACCTTTACCTACTAACAATAAATGATATAACAATTATACATCTTATTATAATAAATATGTATTACAGTAAATGTTGCATAAATAATTTTTGAGCCTGTAGGGCTGTAACGTACCAAACATAAAAATGTACAAAACTTCCTTTCTTAGCGATAGATCTGAAACATTCATAGATTAATCTGAATTCTGACAAACATAATGAACATAGTGTTTTTTTGGTTGTATTTTTTTTGAAAATACATTATTACTGGACTAGTTATAGCATTATTTGTAATGTCCCTTAAGTCTTGTTGCATTCTCTTTCTTGTTTGCCTTTTTTTGTCCAGTATAGCACTTTCCATATGGACAAACAAGAACATACATGGCTGCTTCCTGACCGTAGTTCTTATTAGCATGACACTTTAAAAATTGCTAATTTATATATGTATCTATAGTATTTTGGAGTGTCTATTGATATATTATTAAGACTGATGAAGAACTGTTCAAGTTTAGTTTGAAAGTATCCTATAGAAACTTCCCTAGTGTAGCAGAGAGAGTGACTAGCATACATAGCAATGATGATAAAATATGTAGCTGTACAGGGTGCTGTCTTTGTTTGCACATTAATGGATGCATGTTTTTTATAAATAGTCAATTTTTTAAAACTTCATACTAATAAGAACGTATATCAGGAAGCAGTTATTTATGTTCTTGTTTGTCTGTAAGGAAAGTGTTATATTTTATAAATAATAGTCATTATGTAAATACATTCAAAAATAATGCAGGGGTAATAGTGTTTAGTGACTTCAGTTTATCAGGCATAATGTTGGAACACAGTGTATCATAAAAAAAGGAAGAGAAAAACGTTAAATGCTACAGTACTAGCAGTCCTGACATGGGTATTTAACTAATCAGCTGGCAGAAATAACATTAAAGTTAGTGTTTTTATTTTTAAACTATCTATGAGGACCCTTGCTAAAATACAGTTATGGGGACCACTCCTCTAATCATACATAAGGTGCTGACTACCTGTATGGGCCAGTTGCCAGGTCTTCCATATCGTACAGCCAAAAACAGCCCAAAACAATGATGTGGAACCTCTTATGGACTCACCATCTGCAAGGTAAAGGGTGGAGTTGGGTGGCATGTATTAGCAAGATGGCTGCAGGCATTCTAGGCCCTGGCAGTGGATGCTGGCTTTGGTAACATGGAAAACACAAGTGAGCTGGTGCAGGAGAAGAAATAGTATTGGATGGATATTATCAGACTGATCTCTTCTATATGCACAGAATGAACTCTGGAGCAAGACTTTTCAGTTGGAGGGTGTCTCTTTCGTGTTCTGGAATTGTTCATTGTGAGAAGTAAGGGGGGTGGTACATGCGGATGCCTGCTATGGATTTACTGCTTATTTTACAGTGTGTTTTGCACTGTATTTTACTTGTACTTGTGCTTAGACATAAACACATAAATAAACTTGAACTTGAGTTTGAACTCCTGGCCGAGAGCACTGCAGTTGGAGTTCTTCCTTATTAGAGAGAAGTGTGTTTCAGTGCACCTCTGAGTTACAGAGAGGAGAACTCTGTTATTTGTGCTTATGCACCAGGCAACTTCTTGGGCTATTTGGCTCTTTTGGAGAAGGGTTAGGTACTTGAAAGGGTATCACCTAATGACTTTATAATCTGACTGGGAGATTTCAACTATCATCTGGGAAATGACAAAATATTTAGGAGAATGTGATTGCGAATAACATCCTCTCAGATGTGACTTAAGCTGGTGAGTTTTTAACTGGATTTTTGTCTAAGTACTGACATGTACCAGAGCAACTTAGGTTAAAGGTCAGTTACAGACTTTGTGGTCATATCTTCAGATCTGAGGTCATGTATTGTTGGGTCTTGGATGAAGTGGGTCAATTGGAGTTTATGGTCAGAAGCAGGTGGGCCATAGGGCTCTTGCAGCACTTTGAAATGCCCAGCACTTTTTTTTCCCAGAATTAATAGATTACATGGTAAGGACAGACAGAACTGAAATAAATTGTTGTAAATGGAAGGAGTTTGGAACCTGAGGAAAAGAATATCAGGTAGCCTCAAAGGGTCTCTGTGAAACCATTAAGGACCTCTGGAGAGTAATGTGAAACCTTGCTTTGACTGTTCAAAGCAATATAAACAAGTGTTGGACTCTATTGGAAAGACTGACAGTTGGTGAAAGGAAAGTTTTGAGCAAATCCTTCACCTAGTGGGCATGCTTTCCTGTCAGGAGGCCATGCACAAAATGACTATAAGGGATGTGGACCATGACTGCAGCTGAGGTTGCACTAGTAGATAGAGGTTTGAATGGTGGTAAGGCTGCAAGTTTGGGTGAGACTTATCTCGATATGGTGAAAGCACTGCCCAGGGTTGGGGTAGCATATAATGAATGACATGGATCGAACTTCTAGTGGCGGCTCTTTCCCTTCTTGTTGTGGCATAACAGGGGCAAAGTAGCCAGCTGGTGAGCATATAGGACATCTGAAGACAAAACAATACTAAAGTATGGAATGCATGGTAACAATTCACCTGCAATCACTGCTAAACAATAAAGACTGTGTCTCTTTATTTCGCTAAGGAAAAAATGCCACAGTCTAATAATGTATTTACATATTTACATATCCTGGCAATATGCACAATACAGTGAATAACTAAACCATGCTCAAGGATTATGGTTTCGATGAAGTGTTAGCATAGGGCAGTGTAACAAATCAAGTCACTAATTAACAACACAACAAAAGATGTAGAATGGAACAGAGACTTTTGTGCCTCAGTAAAAACTGGAAAAGAATCTCATAATACAAATTCAAGATCAGTACTTTGTACCTGTTTTGCACTTAGAGATCTGGACATCATTTAAAACATATTTCAAATTTTACAGCAAAAACACTGACAGCCATTTGCTAAACAAAACAAAATGCTCTCACATTGAAAATAGACTGAGCATAAGCAACACTAAGCTTCTCTTTCCTTAAAACTGACATGTGTTGAAACTGCATCTGGCAACACATTAAATTACAGGAGGCCCACTGGAGTCATAGAAAATGGCATACAGTGAAGCACTAATTGGAAGCTATGTGAAGGGTACATTGATTCAAAAGAGAAATGTGTAATGCATTTGTTAATAGTGTGGGACAGCCCACTGGACACGTGTCCTTTTTCAAGGGCAGCCCAGGAGTACTGTCTGGTGAAGTGACTTGGTCAGTCTCATACAGATGACAAAAGAAGGCCAAGGGAATCAAGAAAGCAGCTGATGAGTAGCTCATGGCTTTATTCATCTGTACTAAGTGCCAGACAAAGTGTCACAGCACAAAGACATTGCATTTCACACCAGCATGCCTGCAGAAAACAAGCTAGATTAAAATATATATTTGGAGTTAAAACATTAATATTAAACACACAGACTTCATGCTGAACATTTTATTCATACCTAAAAATACATTGTCAGCATTTAGGAAAAAAAAAACAAGGACTGTACCCAAAGAACATGGCTCAAATGATGCTGCTGCCACTGTTTACAACAAATAATTCCTTTCTTTAAACTAAATCTATTTTGGGAATCAAGAACCAAGTATTTATACAGACACACCCACAGATGTGACTGTCAGTTACAGCCCCTTATATGACTGCATATTCATGAGAAGTCTGCTTACAATGAAATGAATGAACAATGCAAAAATAAATAATGAGCTAGAACTGTATTTTAGCTCGCTATTCTAAGAACCATTTAGGACAATCCATTGCGTGCCCATGCCTTTCCAACTTCTTAGTGCAAAAAGACGCAAACATCCAAAATCAGAAACAGGGTTTAAATATTGGTGTTATATACTTAGAAAGTTGCTAGTATAGCAACTTTGCACTGGCAAGAATTTTCTGAAGTGTATGAAGTCTGACATACACAGGCTTGTCATTATTTAGTGAGTGCAGTCCACAACACTTTACCAGAAAGCAAACAATTTTACAAGGACCACAGATATGAAGAAAAACTGCATTGCAACTCCCCTTTGCCCTTACAACTTCTTAGCTCAAGAACCACAGACAAAAAAAATGAAAAAATCAGCTATAGATTTTAAATATTTCTGTACTTTACTTCGAAAGAAATGCTAAAACAGAAAGTTTTGCACTGGCAAGCATTTTGCAAAGGATACAAAGTCAGACACTCACGTGCTTTCATCAGATGTTTAACTAGCTATTCTAGCATCCACTGCTATTATATGAACTTCCCCTGTCAACTTTAAGTTAAAGATTAAAAATAGCCCCTGTCTTCAGACTTGAGCAAAAAAACCTCCCCTTCTATGTCACATATGGAGGGAGCACTCCTTCTGTGTCACATATGGAGCACTCCTTCTATGTCACATATGGAGCACTCCTTCTGTGTCACATATGGAGCACTCCTTCTGTGTCACGTATGGAGCACTCCTTCTGTGTCACGTATGGAGCACTCAATAAGTTTTCGGAAAGCCATACATTTTACTAGGAACAGACCAGAATGCCCCTCATCTTCTTTACTCAGGAATTCTCTACAAAGCCAAAAATAATAAAATAATGGGGGGGGGGGAGTAAATATTACTTATTTTAGCTATTTGTAAATCCACTGATCAAAATGCTCCTTTACAGGCTGATGCAGACCACTGTCTGGTTGAGTAGCTTCCTCAAAGTTGCACAGTGGCCACTGGAAGTGGAAGAATTCAAACCCTGTACTTATGATACAGGAAACATTTTATAAATAGTTCAGTGTCTTAAGTGCCAGACAACTCTAATTCATTTAAAAAGTTAACATAAAAAATGTTGCATCAACATGCATTTGCTGGGCAATAAGAACTGTGAAACTCTAATGTATGGCATTACCGACTGACTATAAATCTCAGTGATTTATCAGAAAATGAAGACTTCAATAAAGGTCTCATAGTACAGAGGATTGTAGTTCCAGTTCTTTACTGTGAAACTCTGATTAAGTCACTAAACCAGAAAGAGATACTGAAACGTGGGATTTACATGGCTAACAGATTAAAAAGGCAGTACATATGCAGACAGAATGTGAGGCAAAAGAAAAATTAATTTACATTTCCTGAGCATAAGGACAATGAACCTAATGATTTGCATTACGTGGAAATGTTTATCTAGTTCTGCCACTGTGATAGGGTAAGCAAACTGGTACTATAAACAAATAGGTAGCCAAAACTCCCACACAAATGTCAGTTCATTAACAGAAAAAGTCACCAAATTGAGTGCTTTTGTCTCCAATAATGTATGAGACTTCATCAGAATTACAGCTCAGATCACATAGTTCAATAATTAGAACTTCCTATCACGTAATACCATGATGTCATGCCATTAACATGACTACATTACACAACAACTAGTTTTCACTCTTCCTTTTTTTTTTACTTTTTAGAGTGACTGAATAAAAAGCATTGTTTATTAAAAAAAATATTTGTTATAGTTTTATAACAGCTGCACCTGCACTCTAATGTGTTTATCCAGATAAGATGTCTTACAAAAGGAGGGTGTATTTGCTTTCTTGTTTTCTTACATCTCAAGCACCTTGTGTTAGTGAAAGAGGAAAGTTGTACTTGCACTTATTATTAGCAGGTATAAATTTGCTCCTATTGTTATAGCAATAGATGATGATCATAAAGTTTGCCTTTAGCTTCCTTATAGTTCATTAAATGTGTACTGTATTGGCTGAATAAGTCTGCTTTTGACTATTTTCCTTCATTTCAAAGTCTTACATATGAGAGGATAGCATCGGCACAAAAACTTGTAACTAAAAATACTCTCAACCGCTTTGCAGTCCACAGCAGAGCTGAGTTTTATGCATACTGATGCAGGCGGTCCCTTAAATGATTAGCTTGAGAATTTTACACTGAGAATACAAGAACACTAATAAAATGGCATTGTGCCAAACTGTTATATCAGCTTTGACCAAGCATAGTCCCTTATTCATCTTCACAGTCCATTTTCATTGATCTGACCAATAAAACATTATGCTGCTAATGGATATCTGCAGGTATTAGTGCCTGATGTTCCTCCTTCTCACAGTTGCAGTAGCCTGTGGGTAGTGTCCTGCCACACCCTCTTTACCAGTTGGCAGTGATGGCCTGGGAGTTGGCTCTACAGCATTCTATGACTCTCTAGGTCTCCTACATTCAGTCAAAGTGAAACATTGTAGCAGGCAGGCTCAGCAGACCCTCACAAATGAAGCTCAATACAAGCACTGTTGGCCTTCTTACAAACCAGACAACTAACAGAATTTTTTTAGCTATCTGTTACATAAGGAGGCAGCTAGAAAAAGTCTGTTTCACACATCCTTGCAGCTTAGCATGAAGAACAGATGCTCTGTCATTCCCGTGGTCAGGAATGTTCCTGTATGCTTTTCCATACTTTCCAATGTTTTCCAAAGTACTTCTAAAGATTCATAAAGAATTACCAAATCTCCTTCTAGTGACTCCCTTTTGGCCCAGGCAAACTAGTTCTCCCTTCTTATGGAATTACCCAAGAACAGTTACCGCAAGCTTCTTTTCAGACTGGATCTACTCACAGAGCGCAAGGGGAGTTTGATATACCCTGACAACAATCAACTACAACTGACAGCCTGGATGATTCAATTTTAATAACTTTTTGGCACCTTTTTATGAGGATGTGCAGCAGGTACTAAAGTAGATAAGAAAACCTGCTGCTAGAAAGTCCTATTTTGGCAAATGGAAGAGATTTTCTAGTCGGTGCCTTGACAATCACAAGAGTCCTGAAAGGGAAGTAGCACATCTTATTCTGAAACATTTCTGTGAGCTACTTAAAAATTACTTGTTGTATGCTTCCAATGAGGTGCATCTTGTAGCTATCTCAGCTTGTCTGCTTGTGGATCTCCCTCTTTCTTCTGCATTTGTGGTAAAATGTTTACTGAAAGGACCATTGCACACGAGGCCCCTCACAAACAAATTCCTCCTACTTGGGATGTCAGTTTTGTTCTAGAAAAAATGACCATAACTCCCTTTGAACTGGGCTCTGAGGCTGACTTGCAGATCGTTACTTGGAAAACTGTATTTCTTGATCTGACATCTGTAAGGTTAGTATCTGTGTTGCATGCTGTCATGGTGGGTGAACCCTATCTGATTTTCCACAGGGGTGAAGTCCCATTATGCATTAGTCCTTCATTCATGTGTAAAGTTGTTACTGTATTTACCTTGAATCAAGCCATCAGTCTCCCTGTTTTCTTCCTAGAGCCAAAAACAAGTGAGAACAGATTCTACACACCTTGAATGTGCACAGGCAGCTCAGGTACTACCTTGACAGAACCAAGTCATATAGGAAGGCTAAACAGTTGTTTGTTTCCTGTGCTGGGATTAAGAAAGGCCAATCATGTTTAAAAAGACTGCACCCAAATAGTTGTCGTTACTATTCCCACTGTGGTATAATTTTCCAGGCAAAGTTAAGGCACATTCTCTCAGTGCCTTGTCTTCAATGACATACTCGAAGGAGGTGGACTCTAGAAGTATTCTAGAGGTAGCAACTTGGTTGTCTGTTCATACATTCACAA
The DNA here is from genome assembly GCF_019279795.1 of Protopterus annectens. Classification (NCBI taxonomy): domain Eukaryota; kingdom Metazoa; phylum Chordata; order Ceratodontiformes; family Protopteridae; genus Protopterus; species Protopterus annectens. The sequence goes on from NC_056725.1 coordinate 678,803,613, forward strand.
AGTACTACAAGCTGAATTCCTTCTCTAGGTCTTAGACAGCCTTTGCTAGGACAATTCTTCAGAGCTTCTAGATCCTTATCATAGGAGTAGCTAGGCAATTTAGAGCCCAGGATGAGACCCTCATTTGGTGCCCTTCACCCCTGCCTACAGAGCAAAAAAAAAATTGTATACTGCATTACATATATCTGTCCTGTTTTAAGATACCCTACAGTTGCTTAAACACAACAACGAGAATAGGAAAGCTTTACAAAGCCCTACACAAATCCCTGGCTCAGACATATAGTATAATACTTTGGAAAACCCTATTTGTTATTCTGCAAATCTACAGTAATCACTATTTCAAAGTACTTTATCAGATACCTCTAAAAGCCTATTAAGAATACAGAATACAGTGAGACTCTGTTTTTGATTGATTTTTCTTCTTAGTTCATCTAGGCAACAAATGCACTTTTAGAGTATCAAGGAACATGTGCTGAATTCTTAGCCCTGCCCCATGACCATACCTCTCAACTGTACAGATTTTTTCAGAATGTCCAGATTTTCAAATGTTTGCGGTTTTATGACAAATCAGTGAGAACTGAACTCATTAAATCGGGTCCCTATTAAATCAGTGAACGCTTAAAATAGTGAACGCTGTTTAATCGACCCTTTGTAACTGAAATGGCAAAATCCCGAACACACGGAACAGCAATTTTTTTTTTTCCCCAAGGAAAAAAATCACTGGGCCTTTTTCGGGACTTTGCCCTTTCCTCCACTGTGGTGTGATCTCGAAGTTGGTATATTGAAGTAGGGTGGTTGTGGGGGGCACAGCCCCCCACATCGGTGGGTGTGGGGGGCAATGCTCCCCACTTTATTTTGTGTTTGTGTTTTTTATGGAGCAGCAATTTTTTCCCCCCTGGGAAAAAAGTCACTTTTCTGTATGTCCGGCATTTTGCCGTTTCAATATTTTAAGGTCGATTATACAGCATTCGCTATTTTAAGCATTCATTGTTGTAATATAGCCCCATTAAATAATGACATAAATTTGTGTCTTTCAGATTTAATTTCCTGTTATTCCAACAACTGTCTAATGTTAAACTTTAGAAGAGAAGTATTTAAAACCTGTCCCTATTTTTAGACCGTTGACCCCATTGTTTTAGGCTTTGTCCAGATTTCTTGTGCTAATATGTTGAGAGGTATTCCACCCTGAAACTGCTTTCTTGAGAGGGAGAGAGAGAGAGAGAGAGAGAGAGAGAGAGAGAGAGGGACATGTGTTACTTTTTTCAAAGACCAAGAAGAGACTAGTAATATAAATTTGGAGGGTGTGGCTGGCTCATCCGAACACTGCCTGCTTACTTCAGTAAACCTGATCTTGAAGGGTTTTAATCTTCCAAGAAAGGATTTAATATATCCTTGTTTGAAAAATCAAGAAGAATGGACATTAAAATCATGCTTCGCTGTACTACCTTGCACTCTTTTCTTCTCTGAATGTCCTGACAATCCCTTCAACAGTTTGCACATATATGCACAAGCACTCAAATGACATCAAAATGATGTATTCCCCCAACAACCTTTTCAGACATTTATCCAAGTATACACAAATACTCACATTACACCAAAATGAAACATTCCGCCCAACAACTCTTTCAACCACCAACACAGGTACTCAAATTACATCAAAATTAATAATTTCCCCAAAGATTCCTTCTGGAGTTTGTCCATATATGCACAGGCAATTCAGTGACACTGAAATGACCCCCCCCCCAAAGATCACTTCAGCATTTTGTCCATGTATGCACAAGCACCAAAATGAAACATTTCCCCCAAATGACCCCTTCAGTAGTTTGTCCAAGTTTGCACAAGAAGCAATTTGAAACATTTTCCCCAGAAACCCATTCAGCAGACTGTCCATCTTTGCACAAACACCAAAATTAAATGTTCCCCAACAACCCTTCAGCAGCCTGTTGAAGTTTGCACAAGCTCCCAAACAAAATATTTCACCCAACATCCCCTTCAGCAGTTTATCCAAGTATCCACAAGCACCAAAATAAAATGTTTCCCCAGTGACCCTTTCAGCAATCTGTCCAAGTTTGCACAAGCACCAAAATTAAATGCTTCCCCCAATTATTCCGTCAGTAGTCTGTCCAAGTTTGCAGAAGCACCAAAATGAAACATTTCCCCCATGACCCCTTTTTAACAGTCTGTCCAAGTATGCACAAGCACCAAAATTAAATGTTTCCCCCAATGACCCCTTCAGCAGTCTGTCCAAGTTTGCACAGGCACCAAAACAAAATGTTTTTCACAGTGACCAATTCAACAGTCTGTCCAAGTTTGCACAAGCATGAAAATGAAACATTTCTGCCCATTACCTCTTCAACAGTCTAAATATGCATAAGCACCACAGTGAAACATTTCTCCCAATGATCCCTTCAGAAGTCTGCCGAGTTTGCACAAGCACTAAAATGAAATGTTTCTTCCATAGACCCCTTCAGCAGTCTGTTCAAGTATGCACAAGCACCAAAATGAAACATTTCGCCAACGATCCCTACAGCAACCTGTCCAAGTTTGCACAAGTGCCAAAATGGAGCATTTCCCCCAATGACCCCTTCGTCAGTTTGTCCAAGTTTGTACACAAGTACCAAAATGAAATGCCCCACCCTTACTACTCCCTTCAGCAGTCTGTTCAAGTATGCTCAAGAAGCATGCTAGTAAGTAATCCTACGTACTTGAGAGACTTGCTGTTTTTTCTCTCTCTTAGTCACACTCCAGATTTTGGAAAACATTACATCCCTCAGCTCGCTGTGGGGACTGATGATATAGACTAAGATACTTGTCTTTCCTGACCTTGGCACCACCCCTCTGCCTACACAGTAATCAAAGGCCTTTGGGGGGGGCAGCACCTGAGCAAGATGATATAAGAATGGGTTGGAGGCTCACAGGAGAATCTCAGATTTCCATTTTTAACATGTATGTCATTTCCTTTAAAGGGAAACTTAAAAAAAATGATTAGAAATACTTTTTTATTTGATATTGTGCACGCGAATTGCGACCTGGACAAGACAGTACCAGAGGCCATTGTCCCATTCACTCCACGATAGTTATGCTAATGTTACTGATCCTTATCCATCCTCCACCTAGGTAGGGTAAGCTTTGGGAATCTACCCATAGGCCACTGCAACAGTAAGAATGAAGAACATAGTACAGTCGTGTATGTCCTACTTACCCATAACAGTAGATGCTTGGATTTTTGCATTGCTGCAGTACCACATTAAACCACCATCTCCATTTCTAGATAGTTGTTATGGTTGTTATTGTTTGGATGATTTTTTGTGGTGATTATTGACTGCTGACTCAGGATAAATCGTCTCAGTGCAGTAAAATCCTGAAGGTTTACCTCACTCTGATCACTGAGATACTTCCCTACAAAAAGGGTGCAACCTATCAGCAGCCAAAGTGAGTTAGAGGGAGAGGAGTTAGAGCTTTGGCAAGGTGGTCAGGAGCTGATGTCCTTGGCAGGAAACCACCCGTAGTCTAATGCAGCAGAGAAGAATTTAAAACATCTGCTATTATGGGTAAGCAGGACTTACACAATTGTACTGTCTTGTTGTTGTGAAGGACACCTTTTCACCATCAATCATCTCAAAAACACTGGTGATGTGATGTGAATGGACTGACATGACTCACCTATTCAGAATTGTTCTGCTTATTGGTTATGATTCTTTTTTATATTCTTAGTGAATAAAAACATTTAATCAGTATTTGTGTTTTTTACTGTTACCCTGCCTACACCCCTTCTTCATCATGTAGCCTTATTGTCCCTATCTTCTTTTTTTCTTCTGTTTGATGTACCCACCTAAGGTTTTCCCACCCTTCTTATAAGCATTGCTACAAAAAAAATAAGATTTCAAAAGATTACAGTAACCGATAAAGTAAATATTTCAAACCATTTTGTGATTTGTATTGGTAAACTAGCTCAAGCATATTCTAAACAAAAGCAAATCATAATAGAGTAAGGTTTATTAGTTTGTGAGTATTACAGTTTTCTTGACCTTCTGATAACCATATCCTAAAGACTTTGTTTTCAGGCCAAAAAGATGTTTTTGTTCATTTATTATCACATGCACGCCCCAGACATAGGATGGGGACACTTTGTAATTGCACTAATGCCACTACAAAGACCCATATTGTTAGTAAATTAGAGATATGTTTTCCTGTTTCTAGGTTGTGACCTATCTGGCAAGTGCTGGCTTACAAAGCTGTCCCATGTTATTGGCAAAGGGTTATCCTGATATTGGTTGGAACCCTGTTGGTGGAGAGCGTTACCTTGATTTCTTGCGATTTGCAGTCTTTGTAAATGGTAAGTCATAAACTCCAATTTGCAGTACAGTTTAGAAATGTTTAAGTAAAATTGCACTGTGCTAGCTAGTCATCTATGATTGATTTGCTTGTCATAATACTGTATTTTGTATGATATACTTGATATTAGAGCAGTATATATGAATTGCATTATGATACCTGCCAGGCTGCAAAGCAGCACCTTAGTGTATTACTATATAGTGTTGTACAAAATAAAGTAGTTCAACAATTATGATCACTAAAAGATGAAATGCACTCTTCACTCAAAAAATTGATTCTGTTGTGTAGACTATTGCATGATTGATTAATACATCCCTGTTCTTAAAGTATATTTAGTTTTGTAAAGTGTGTTAGTGCAAGAACATCTATTTCTCATCAAAAATATATTCTCCAAGAAAAGGGGTTACCAGTACATGTTCTTTACAGGGTTTTCACACTGTTATTAACTACTGTCTAACAAATAAGTACTGAAAAATGTATGCAGAATATGAAAACACAATTTATAGCTAAAAACAAACTGAAATGAGCAAGCTACGGTTTGCACTTGCAATCTTTGAATTTATAAACATGTTAACCTCAGTTTTTAACCATGCTTGCCTTTATGTCACGACTACCATTTTTCAGATTCTAGCAATATTATGCTTTGTGCTGCAGAGAGGTTTCACAACTATACGGAACTGCGCTTTTCTTATTAATTAAATGTATCGAACTTTAAAGAGGACAAAAGTATAACAGAACATCCATGCTCGGTCTGTGGTCACTGTTGCCTGCCTGTGAATGAATGAAAGAAGGAATGAATAAATAAATAAAAAATAATAATTTCTAGACCTACGCTTGTTAAAACAAAGGGACAGTTCTTGTATACCCTCTCCCAACCAGATGGATACAGTTATGGATGTTGACAGCACAAATTACCACTGCTGCTTAGTAGCGAGAGAAACCAAGCCATGTGGTTTCTCCTTCGAGTAATGAGTCCTGCATGTACTAAAAGTAATGTAAAGTGAGAGAATCTGCCCTCACGTTTATCCTATTCTTCCATACGCAAGACATCTGAGCTGTTTACTTCTGAATGAAGAGACGGTTGAGACTACTGAATGCAAGGCTGACGTCTGGCACCTGCCAGTCTAGAGAAGGGAATCAAAATTAGAAAAATTAATCTCATACAACTACACTTTTACTGGGGTAGCCATTACGGGCACCAAAATGTTTTTCAGTATACACATACACACACAATCTCTCTCTCTCTCTCTATATATATATATATATATATATATATATATATATATATATATATAATGTGTGTGTGTGTGTATATTGAATATACATATATTTATATATGCACACACATACATAGGTTTGTGTGTGTGTGTGTGTGTGTGTGTGTGTGTGTGTGTGTGTGTGTGTGTGAGATATATATATATATATATATATATATATATATATATATATGTGTGTGTTTGTGTGTGTATTGAATATACATATATTTATATATGCACACACATACATAGGTTTGTGTGTGTGTGTGTGTGTGTGTGTGTAAGAGGTTGAACACTCATTTGGTGGAAAAGTTTTTGTGTTTGTAAAAAACATAGAATATAAATTGAGAGAATTGTCTGTACCAAAAAATGCATTATTCTATCCTTTGGGAAGTCATCCACCCCAAGGAGCTACCACATTGACAATGCACACTCTGATAGCCAAGTTGTTCAGGATTTGGTAACTTATGTGAACAGTGACCTAACTTTCAACCAGTATGTGTTAATGGTTGTAAGAAAGTCCTTCTATATTGCACAACTTGTAAACAAAGGGACTATATCTAGATCTAGGGTTGCCATTGCGCCCCTCTCATTGAATACAATGTCCCCTTTGGCATGTATTTGTTCAGACACATGCAACAACTGGAACAGAATGCTTTTCGAAAAGGATACAAGCCCTAAATAACATGTCCTACATGGACTGACTCAAAGCCCCATCACTATACTCAGTATTCTACACAATGCTAAGAGGTGACCTGCGTCTGGCATACAAGGTATCCTGTGACCCAGTACTGAGGGATTTACTGGACATCAGCAAGTCATATGGCATCAGAAATACTCAGTCTAGGGATCTAAATCTGTTCTGTAACATCAACAGAATGGTTTGGGAGGATAGGTATATCTCGCAGAGGATACTGCTGCTGTGGAACAGACTCCCCATCCATATAAAGCAAAGCTCATCCCTATCCGTAGCCAAGTGCAACTTCGATATGTGGATGGCAAACAGAAAATTACCCCTGGACGGCACCATGTACTACTAATGGACAAAGGCAGCTCCTAAATATTTTATCCCATGCATGTGTCCCCTCAAGTTATGTTCCCAATTATTCTCATTAGGGGTAATATATAATTATAGACCAACTGTATGGATAAGACCAATTTTTAACCAAATGGGATAGGTTAATCTGAGCATAAAAAAGGACATTATCTAGGTTTAAAATGGCCCACAAGAGCAGCTAGTTTAGTACTTAGCTATGAACCTATGAAGCTACAATTGTCATATGAATCATATATGCTTGAATGAAAGTTTTATATAGTATAGGTAAGCAGGCGTATGCAGGAAAATTAATGTTTGAATGAAAAGTGGTGATTGTGAAGATGTGCAAGACTGTGTTATAGCAATTGGTGTGTATCTGCAAGTGTTTTCGGGTTAGGATTACAATAATGGGTAGGAAAGGGGATAAATTCAGTGGTGTGCATGTTTGCAGTTGTGTGTGTTCTGTGTTATTTTGTCTTTTACAGTGGTACTGTTGGGGAAAGGGGTTTTATTAACATAATATGTAAGGTTGAGGTAAGGGGTCGGGGTGGTGTTAGGGCTAGAGATAGGACTAGGGGCTGATGTTATGGAGAAGGATAGGGCTATCACCCATGAGTAAGGTGATATATATATATATATATATATATATATATATATATATATATATATATATATATATATATATATATGTATATACACATATATGTGTGTGTATGTGTGTGTATATATATATATATATATATATATGTGTGTGTGTGTGTGTGTGTGTGAGTAACACAAAAACGATACGGAGGAAAAGTGCCCAAAGAGACAAATAAACCAAAAACAACACAATCCTGGCACTCAGAGGAGGTGGAAAATAAATTTCTTTACCACAGCGAAATGTGGAACCAACAGCTTTATTGCATAAACGCAATTACACCACAATAGCATTTTTGTCTTCTGTTATACTTCCTCAGATGCAAAACAGATTTAACAAGCTGTGTCTTCCTTTTATACCACCCATAATACATGCAATTATTTAATCAACCAATAAAAACAATACTTCAAAATCATTCCATTCCTTAAGGTGAAATACAATGCTTTTAAAATTCATGCTGACAAATATGTACTAATGCAACCTAATCTGTTACGTAATACTTAATGCAACATGTGCACCCCAACAATAGATAAAATTCATATGTATATCAAGTATATAATTATATATATATATATATATATATATATATATATATATATATATATATATGTGTGTGTATATGTCAAAAGACATGCGTGAATGGGCATGCCTTCGCTGAAGGTTGGGTGTCGGGCTGGCAACTCGGCACCATAAAAATCTACTGCCAGTCATTAGCAGACCGGAGTTTCGCTGTTGCGACCCCTAACCGGGAAAAGCCAAAAAGACAAACAACAACATGTGTATATGTTAAAAAATATACATTAAAAAATAAAATAAATCATTAGGTATATACATATATAAGAAATGCGTATTAAAATGTACATTGTGTGTACTGAAATAAACATACCAGTAAATGTTACAAAACTTTAACCTGTTATTAACACTGGTTAAAATATCTTCCTTACAGTTTATTTATAATTTAGCAGCTCTTATCTTTAAAGTTGGTGCTATGGATAGATGTTCATTAATTCATGGGTTTGGCCTCCAACATCAACTGCCAAAAAAGCTCCCTCACGTCTGTTCTTGTTTCCCATGCACCACCCCTAGGGTCAGGGACTATCTTTTCCAAAACAAAAAATGTCCACTTGGAATTTTTACAATCCAGTGTGTGTTTGTATAATGCATTATTATAATCCTGTGTCCTTACAGCATTCATATGTTCATACAACCTTCTCTTTAGTTTACATGTGGTCTTGCCCACATAAAATGCCCCACATATTTTACATAGGGCAAGATATACAACCCCCTCACTATTACAATTGGCATAGGTGTCAGCTTCAATAATCCTCCCTCTCTCCACTATATACACTCGGTTTTGGTTAATAAGGTAGGGACACTGCTGGCAAGAACCACACTTATAAGTTCCTTTCTTTCTTTGACTAATAACCTTCTTTTCTTGCTCCAAAATATCCTTAAGGTTCCTTCCTTTCTTATAACTAAATTTCAATGGGGCCTTGGACATGCTTCCAAATCAGAGTATCCACTAAACTTATCCCAGTGTTCAGTTATAATACCTCTAATAGCTGGTGTGTCTGTACAATATTGTAGGACAACATTCCCCACGGGGTGATTTCCATTTCCTTCCTGTTCTTTCCACCTTGTTGTTCTTGGTTTTCTAGCTGTGTTGATACCATAACATGGTTCCCACCCTGATTGTCCTCCAGATTCAACCCCAGGATAGGACAAAACCTACCTAATCTACCTAACCTTACCTCAGCCACTGTTTGCTCAATAAGGTTAATCGGGTATTGTCTTTCTGTAAACATGGCCTTTAATTTATTAATTTCTATTTCAAAATCTATATCACAAGAGGTCATTCTGGAACAACGTATAATCTTATATATATAAATCCAACAGTCACCCATTTCCTAAACCACAGATCATGCTGAGGGTCACAATGTTAGCAAACTGAGCAGGACAGACCATATTTAATTATATTCAGCAACAATTGTCATGTCCTCCTGCGGGTTGCTAATACACTATCCCATGGCAGATATCTAGTCTTTGTAACAAATTCTGGGTCTGCCCTAGGCATTGTTCTAGTTGACCATAGCTGGAATGTGACCTGGGGAAGGAACGCGGGGTGCAGCCACACTGGATTCCCAAACTACTTCAGCTTCCTTCTCTCACTCCTGTGGCTGAGTAGCTCTATTACACAATCCTTTCATGTTGCTACATTCTTCTCTTTCCTGGAGAGTGAGGCCACCAGCCCCACAAAGGAACTTCATTTCTATCATTTGTGTATGTACTTGCATCCTTGCAATAGCTGACAAGAGTTCTTGACCATAAGTGAAGATGGGGACATAGTTTAATCCTAATACTAAACACATGCTTCAATGCAACTTTGTAGTACAACATCTACAGTACAGCTGCAGGGTTACCTGTTTTCTGGTCTGTCTCCAAATCCTGTGTATCCCCAGATGAGAATAAGACCTGAAGTACTTAAACTCCTCTAACTTAAGTAGCTGATCCCCCCCCTCACCTGTGGAGAGCATAAGGTACCAAATCCTGAACAACTTGATTATCAGAGGGTGCATTGTCAGTGTGGTAGTTCCTTGGGGTGGAGGACTTCCCAAAGGATAGAAAAATGCATTTTTTGGTACTGACAATTCTTTTGTGGGAGAGAAACATAACCTCAAATTTAGAAATTCTGAGTATTATTCTGTCCACTTCACATTTAGCCAATTAATGCTACAGTGTAAAATTAAGATTGTAGTTATTTGAGGAAAAGAGAACAACATTTGATGCAGAAGTTAATGTTGTCAGCTGGAGTTTCTGTGGTGTACAGTTTGGTTCCCCTAGTCCTTGTTTTCCTACTTAATGACCTTGGGCAAGTCACTTAAGCAGACATTACTCCCTGGTTACCCATGAAAAATGGAATGTGTGTCTAGTGCACCTACCTAGTTAACAAATTGGTATTATTATCATGGGAGCTGGCATAATGGTTAAGGTGTAGGATTTGATTCCCACCTTTGGGTGAAATTGGCTAAGCTTAAAATGGCCCACAAGGGTATCTAGCATAGTACTTACCTAAAACCAATGACTCTATAATCATGGTTTACTTGAACAATTAAGCAAAAAGTATACGGATTATCAGGGATTTTATAACCTTCAGTAGTGTCACGGTAGGATTAAGACAGTTGATCAAGAACACTTATCTAAAGATACTGTATTGAGGACATCTGGTTTAATTCAACTTGTTCAAATTTCATACTAAATGAGAGGCAATTATAGGATCATAGGATCATAGGAAGTTACTAGGCGAATGGCCTGAGGGCCCTTACAAGCCTCGCCAAATTTACCCTTGTTACCACAATCAACACCTGTTGCCTTGTCCCAGAGGGACACATGTGGAACCCCCAGGACAAATGTATGGTTACCCCTCCAGTCATCCATATTGTGTTTGAAGAGGCTCAATGAGATGCTCTGTTTGATGTGAAGTGGGAGTCTATTCCAAAGGTATGGTAACCTCTAGGAGACAAATGTGTCCCTCCAGCAGGTTCTATTGATGTCACATACCAGGTTTAGGTCCTTAGAGCGAGTAACACCTGTGCCATTTGACTTGCGGATGTGAAGCATTTCAAAAATGAGTCAGAGATCATCTTATATCCCAGGCAGAGATCACCTCCGAGTAGTCTGTGTGAAACAGAGTAAAGTGATAGTGATTTCAGCCGATCCACATAGGATAGCTGCCAAAGACCTTGAATTTTCCTTGTGAGGAACCTTTGTGGTGGTCTCAGTTGCTGCAGGTGCTTTGAAAGGTACATCCCAAAAGGGGGCATTGTACTCAATTATTGGCCTAATGAATGAAGAGTATAGAGAGGTGATAACTTCTCCTTTTCTTGAGACAATGCCCTTACTTATGAGATGAGGCATATAGAATGCTCTTCTTGCCAGTGTGGAAACATGGTGATCAAATGCAAGGTTGCTGTCAACCTGAGTGCCCAGATCTCTTACTACTGAGTTTGTACTTACGGTATTGCCATTGATGTGGTGATTTGCAGGAGCATCGCTCTTACCGAAAGGGATGATAATACATTTTTTTTGCATTGAGTTTGAGGCCATGAGTTTGACAGCAGTCATTTGTCTGTGTAAGATCTTGAAGGATGTTGACATCATTTGGAGATTCTATGACTGCATCCAGTTTGCAGTTGTCAACAAACTGTCTGCCACATTCCCTTGGTTTTAGTTTGTACTTCTGAGAAATAGATTAAGAACAGTAGAGGTCCCAGGACCAATCCCTGTGGAACACCACTGGTTACAGGTCTGCTGTTGGAGTTGAATTCCCCTAGTTTGACTGTATGGGTTCTATCAGTGAGTCTGTTCGCAACCCACCTTGTGATGTAAGGGTTGATCTCTAGCTGGGAGAGTTTGTCAGTGATGCCTGAGAAAGGAATAGTGTCAAATGCCTTGGCTAGGTCTAGGTAGGCTATATGGACAGATTTCCCCTCATCCAGGGCCTTGGTGAATGTCTTGAAGAAGTCCACCAGGTTAACAAGTATGATCTTCTCTTAACAAATCCACACTGGGTAGGATCTAGTGTTTGGAGATTACCTATATCTTTATTGATAAGTTCCATGATGATTTGCTCCATGGCCTTGCAGATAAAGCTAGTCAGGCTAAAGGTATGTAGTTCCTGGGGTCAGTAGAAACACCACCTTTGTGCAAGGGATAATGATGGCTGTTTTCCATTCAGTTGGGATGAAGCTGGTGCTTAGACTGTGATTAAAGAGTAGCCAATGGTGATGGTAATTCTTGTTTGAGCCCATGTAGGATGCAGCCTGCAATGTTATCAGGTCCCACTGATGCTGTATTTTTGGCCTTAGAGAGGGCATTTACAACCTGGTCTTAAGAGATATAAGGTAGGTGCTAGGGATGTCATGAGGTATGTGTAGCAGGGGCAGGGGTAGAAGTTTTCACCAAACCTGCCAGCTAATAGGTTAGTTATGTAAACCGGTTCAGTATATGTTTTATCCTTAGCTACCAGTTCAGTGCAAGTCCGGGCCTTACCTTTTAGGTTATGGATGTAACTAAAGAATGCCTTATGGTTGTAGAAATCTTATTTTCTTATTTAAGCTGAGGAGAGAGGGTCTCCATTTTAAAGCCCACTCCTTTTTATGCTTAGACAGCATTTTCTTCCTTTTATTCTAAAGCGTATTAATGGTGCTTGTCCACCAGGCAGATGTGTTCTTCCTTAAAAAGCTTATTTTGGTCCTAACAGGTATTGATGAGGCACTACAGTTATACAGGTGCTTATATAAGGCATTGGTGTAGAGCTCGGCATAGTTACCAGTTCCATCTGGGGGGAGGTGCAGTGAAGCTATTTATACCATCACAAAAGAGGTTATAATCTGCTTTGGAGAAGTTTTTTAGTCTAGTTGCTGCTGAGGAGGGGGAGGTGTGATAGTTGCTTCAAATGAGACTGATTTGTGGTCAGACCTCACCAGGGATGAACTGACAGTGGGAGTGCTACACCGGTCTTCCCTATTTGTAAGCACCAGATCTAGGAGGTTGGCACCCCTAGTGGGGGGTGTCAACCAGCTGGTCCACAGCACTGGAGTTGACAAAGTCAAGGAACCTTTGGGCAGGTGAGGTTTGAGCATGAGTAATTCACACAGTCAGTGCTAGGGTAGTTAAAGTCACCCAAAACCATGGTTATTGGATGTATCTTGATAGACTGAAGTTGATCCATGTAGGCAGAGTGAGTGTCCTAGGTTCATAGGTTCATATTAGGCTATCTGCCCTGGGGCAATTATAAGCCTAGTCCGATTCTGTATGGCTTACGCCACCCCTTGATTTGAGTATACTGTGCCCTTTTTAAGTTTTAGTTTACTGTGCCTCTGTCTAATAGTGACATGGGAGTAATCCCTGGGACAAGCCTACGATCCCCCATCCACTTATCGAGATTCTTCTTGAAGAGATTCAGTGAGGTGCTCTGCCTCACATGAACTGGAATTCTATTCCAGAGCGAAGGGAGCCTCTGGGTTATGAACTTGTCCCTCCAGCAAGTTCTATTTATTTCTGTGCTGAGGTTCAAGTCCCTCAAGCGTGTGGCTCTAAGGGATTTAGATTTACTGAGGTGGAGCATGTCCATTAATTCTGGATTTGACATAGCTTTGTATGTCAGGCATAGATCGCCTCGAAGTAGGCGGTATGCAACTGAGTAGAGCTGGAGTTTTTTTAACCGAGCAGCATATGGCATCTGTTTGAGACCCTTGATCCTCTTGGTGAGATACTTTTGGGGTCTTTCTAATTGCTGCAGGTGTCTGGTAAGGTACATCCCAAAAGGGGCATTGTATTCTATGATGGGCCTGATGAGGGATGAATAAAGGGGCACGATTACCTCTCTTGATCTAGATGTGAAACCCTTCGTGATGAGGTGAGCTCTGTAGAAGGTCTTTCTAACCACTTTGGCAATGTGGTTTTCAAAGGCGAGATTGCTATCAACTTGGGTCCCCAGGTCCCTAATAACTTTCTTTGTACTTAATGGGTTTCCGCCTATGTGGTAATTTGTGGGCACATTATTTTTGCCAAAGGGTATGACCATACATTTTTTGGCATTTAGCTTTAAACCATGGCACTGGCACCAGTTATCTGTCTCTGTGAGACCTTTTTGAAGGATGTTTGTGTCAGCTGGAGAGTTGATTATGGCACCCAGTTTGCAGTCGTCTGCGAACTTGGTGAGCCATAGTCCTCCCACGTTTGCCTGTACCTCGGAAAAGTATATACCGAACAAGAGTGGTCCCAGGACAGAACCCTGTGGGATGCCACTTGTGACCGGTTTCGAGTCTGACATGGCTCCAGCAACTCTCACTCTGTGGGTTCTGTCTTTGAGCCAGTTTGCAACCCATCTTGTGACATAGGGGTTTATATTTAAGCTGGATAGCTTATCTATGATGCCCGAGTGGGGTATTGTGTCAAATGCCTTTGCAAGGTCTAGATAGGCTATGTGGACTACCTTCCCTTCATCTATGGCTTTGGTGACTGTTTCAAAGAAGTCAACCAGGTTCAAAAGGCAGGATCTGCCCTTGACAAAGCCGAACTGGGTAGGATCTAGTGTCTGTAGGTCCCCAATGTCTTTGTTTATGAGCTCCATGATGATCCTCTCCATAGCCTTGCAGACTAAGCTAGTCAGGCTTATGGGGCGATAGTTTCCAGGGTCCGTAGAGGCTCCACCTTTGTGGAGTGGGACCACTGTTGCTGTATGCCATTCTGTGGGCACATATCCTGTAGTGAGGCTGAGATTGTATACTTGTTTTATTTGAGGGATTAGTTCCTCTTGGAGTTCATGTAGGACGCAACCTGGGACGCCATCTGATCCCATGGAAGCAGTGTTTTTTGCTTTGGAGAGGGCAGCCTTCACCTGAGCATCTGAGATGTTTGGGAGGCAGCCCTCTGCCGGGATAGATACTTGCTCTTTGGGGAGGGTGGAGAAGTTTGCACTGAAACTGTCTGCCAGGATATTGGCGATGTCTGTGGGTTCAGTGTATTTTTTGTTTAGAATCAACTCGGAACAAGTCTGGGAGTTGCATCCCAGGTTTCTAACATAACTGAAAAAAGCCTTATGATTGTCTTTGGTGTCCTGTGCAATTTTTCTCTCGAAGCTGGCCTTGGAGGATTTTATGAGGGATCGTAATTTTTGCTACTACTGATCAGAGATGCCTTCCCTATTAGGGATTTTGCTCTATCATGTAGTAGCTTCCTCCTTCTGTTGTACAGTTTATTTATGGCAGGGGTCCACCAGACTGGATGCCTGCCTTTGGATGATTGGGTCTTGGTTTTGTTTGGGATAGCATGATCCATGCATTCCTGGAGATGTACGTAGAATGCATTTATATAGGATTCTGCAGTTTGGGCTGTAGTTTCCACTGGCCCTGGGGCCTTGAAGGATTCCACTTCGGTTCTGAGAAGTGAGAAGTTCGCTTTTGAGAAGTTTTTCACTGTGGTTTTCTGGGCTGGGGGTGGGGTTGGGATGTGGACATCCAGTGAAATTAATTTATGGTCTGATCTTACCAATGAGGGATATACTTCTGGTGTGGAGCATAGAGTCCCCATGTTGGTAATGATCAGGTCTAGTATGTTGTCCCCTCTTGTGGGAGTGGTAACTAGTTGTTCCATAGCATTTGAGTTTATAATTTCCAGGAATCTTTGGGCTAAGGTGCTGGGGCTTGAGTAGTGCTTCCAGTCAATGTTTGGGTAGTTGAAGTCACCCAATATAATGGTGTTTGGAGAGATCTTCATGTTCTCTAATGTTTTCAGGAAAGCCGAATGGGATTCCTGACTTTGAGAGGGTGGTCTGTAGGATGCTATAAACTGAAAAGCAGTCTTGCCCACTGTTAGTTGCACATGAATGGTCTCCGATACTTCGTGCAATGCCACTAACCTGGAGGTGTGGATATCCTTGATAAATATGGAAACTTCCCCTCCTTTTGTGGTTCGGTCCGGGTTTTGGGGCCGAAAAGCATGATATGAGGTATAGCCTGGTAGTGCTGGGGTGCTCTCTGGAGCCTTGAACCAGGTTTCTGTCACTGCACAGATATCGATGTTCTCCATACTGAGGAGAGCTTCGAGTGCGTGCATCTTGAGGTTAAGACTTCTGGCGTTTAGCAGCATTACCCTTAGTTTCTTGTTCTTTGTGCTATCTATGGGGGTGGGTTTGACTTTTGAGCCTTGCCTAAAAAAGGCACTATGGGGGTGGCAAGAGCCTTTGCCAATATCCGAAAGCCCAGTGATGACAGGTGCAAGCCGTCCCTAACGAAGCAACGTGGCTTGTCGAGCATGTCATCCCAGGCTGACAGACACTGGATCCCCTTTGAATGACACCAAAATTTTAGCCAATTGTTAAAATCGATCATTTTGTCTTTGTACTGTGGCATCATTCTAGGTGAGGGTAAGATGCTGCTCAAGGTCAGGGTCATACCAGCCTGGGCTACATGATCAGAGAGCTCCTCTATGTCTCTTTTCATGTAGTCCAGGGAGGTACGTCTCAGGTCATTCACACCAGCATGTACAATGACTGAGTCATATTTGTATTTGCTTTGGAGTGACCTGAGAGCTTGCATTATGTGTCGGATCCTAGCACCCGACAGGCAGCTCACTGTGACCTTTTCTTTATAAAGCCTGGTGAGCGGGACGTCAGTGTGTCTGACAATAGAGTCACCTATAACAAGAGTATCAGGTGTGTTATTCAGCCTTAAGGGCTGTGGCTGCTTGGCACACTGACTTTGTGGGTTATGTGTTGTGTGTGTTTTGTTTTGAGGTAGCGTTTGCTTGGATGTCTGCTTTGGAGGTCTTTGTCGCTTAGGTAGATTTTTATTTAGAGCCTCCGAGTATGTTTTTGTGTATTTATGTGTTTGGTTCGCTGATGTGGTGGGACTATGTGATACTGGAATTGTGTTGTGTGAGGTTACCTTCTCCTCCTGACTGGTTACACCAGTTTTGAGATATAGTTGCATCTCTCACATATATTTGAACCTGTTTGGAGGAGGAGAGGGTTGTCTGTGTACATGAGACAGTTGTAACATTGCCTCAAAATTCCCAGATTCACCAGCTGGACTGGAGAGGAAACCATTGACTGACCTTTGGACATGCTAGAGTAATAGGGAAACTGAATTTAAGACGGACCAATAGAGGACAGGGTAATCGTAGAGAGTATAAGAGTAAGTAGTGCTTATGGTTTAATAGTGCTAACTTGTAGGATTACTTAATTGGACCAGTGAAGGGCCTTAGAATGAGAATATGGTGTTTAAATTGAGAGATAGAGCAGTTCTAAGGGAAAAAGTGAAGAGCAGACTTTGTGGAGCCAGGAATAGTTTAAACCCAATTAGGCGGCGCTGCCCGCTGTTGCGCTATGCTCAAAAATGCGCAAAACCACGCAAAAGAGGGTTTTAAGAG
Organism: Protopterus annectens; assembly: GCF_019279795.1. Lineage (NCBI taxonomy): Eukaryota > Metazoa > Chordata > Ceratodontiformes > Protopteridae > Protopterus > Protopterus annectens. The sequence goes on from NC_056725.1 coordinate 678,820,813, forward strand.
AGGAATATGAAGGAGTTTTGGAATTGACCCAAAATGGTCAATAAAACTACAGTTTCATGTCAGTAACCACTCCCACAGGGGCAGGCAGGCTGCTCAATGTTTTTCACTGCCACTGATCAACAGAGAGACTTTCCTTTAGCCCAAGCAAAAAATGGCCTTACAGAAAGTTACAAACAGTTCAAGAACAGCAAGCCTGTAACTGAACTTTTTTAAATCTCAGAAAAGTGGGAAAAAAGCAAGATTTTTTTTGTTTTTTTTTCAGAGATAGCAGAGGTTAACAAGTATCAGCAAGTTATAACAGTGCAGTAAATGACCCCACACAAGAGTGCTAGGCCAAAGACAGATAAAATGCAAGTTATGAGAAAAAAACTATTTTAAAAATAAGTGCAAACAGGAAATTCAGTAAACAGCTCTAGGTTGTGCTCTAAATACAGTTACTAATGCAGAAATCAAATTTAACAAGCCAGAAAATGCTCAAAATAGGCAGCTATGCAGAAAAACCTAGCAAATAAACAGAGGAAAAATACTTAAAGTCTCAAAAGTGGCTCCTTTCTTTTCTCAGCGTTTTCTCCTCTTGGTGGGTGCTTCACCAACAGCCAACAAGCCTGAAAAGATGCCAAAACCACGAGGCAACCAGGTTTTAAGAGAGGAAGATGAAGGAGTTTTGGAATTGACCCAGAATGGCCAATAAAACTACAGTTTCAAGTCAGTAACCACTCCCACAGGGGCAGGCAGGCTACTCAATGTTTTTCACTGCCACTGATCAACAGAGAGACTTTCCTTTAGCCCAAGCAAAAAATGGCCTCACAGAAACTTACAAACAGTTCAAGAACAGCAAGCCTGTAACTGAACTTTTTAAATCTCAGAAAAGTGGGAAAAAAGCAAGTTTTTTTTGTTTTTTGTTTTTTCAGAGATAGCAGAGGTTAACAAGTATCAGCAAGTTATAACAGTGCAGTAAATGACCCCACAAAAGAGTGCTAGGCCAAAGACAGATAAAATGCAAGTTTTGAGAAAAAAACGATTTTAAAAATAAGTGCAAACAGGAAATTCAGTAAACAGCTCTAGGTTGTGCTCTAAATACAGTTACTAATGCAGAAATCAAATTTAACAAGCCAGAAAATGCTCAAAATAGGCGGCTATGCAGAAAAACTTAGTCCTGATTCATTTTGGGGATTCTGTAGCTGGTAATGACTTGAATAGGTGTCTTACCAACAGTTAATTGCACCTGAAGTATCTCTAGGGCATCATACTGTTTAGTCAATCTGGAGGTGTATTTATCTTTGAATATTGATACACCATCTGCTTTAGTTTTCTTATTTCTGTTTGTGGTCTAAACATGTGGAAGGAGGTCCAACCCAGTATGAGTGGTGTGCTCTCCACAGCCTTGAACCATGTCTCTGTGACTGCATCTTCCAGGTAAAGGAATGCTTCCACTGAGTGCAATGTCATGTTAAGACTCCTAGCATTTAACAGCTTGATCTTGAGGTTGCTTTTAGTTGGTATTTTTACATTGGGAGTTTTGTCCTTGTGACACTGCCTATGTGGGTGGCAAGAGCCTTAGCCAGCAGCCAAAATCCCAGGGGTGACAAATGACAACCACCTCTGGTAAAACATCGAGGTTTATCCCAGGTTGACAGATACTGGATCCCCTTAGAATGACACCAACATCTAAGCCAATTATTGCAGTAATCATTTTCTGTTTGTGTTGAGGCATCATTCTAAGTGAAGGTAAAATGCTGCTTAAGACTAGGGACATACTTGCCCAAGACACATAGTCTGAAAGCTTAGTCATGTCTATATTCATATAGTTCAGAGAGGTACATCTGAAGTCATTCACACCAGCATGGATTATGATGGAGTTATAACAGTACCTGTTACTGAGAAACTTGAGTGCATGTGTAATATGGTGGATCCTGGCACCTGACAGACAGCTGACTGTGACCTTTTCCTTATCTAGCCTGTTGAGAGGGACATCTGTGAATCTCACAATGGTCACTCATAACTAATATGTTAGGTTTAGTGTTTAGCCTTATGGGCTTGACAGGTGAGACACTGGTGCATGAGCTATTGTGTGAATAGTGTTCTGGAGAGGAAGTATTATGCATAGCATGGTTGTGTTTGTGTTTTGGAGGTTTGTGATATTTAGGTATGTTTCTTGTGAGGACCTCTGCATATATAGGTATGTGTGATGTGGGTTGGTTGGAAGAGGTGGTGAGCTGGTGCATGCTGACAACCAGCTCAGTGTCAGATGTACTGACTGGCATGTGAGAGACCATGGATTCAAGGTTTCTAATATAGTTGCATCTCTCACATGTTGAGTTTTTGTGGACTAGAAGTAGAGGGTTGTCTGTGTACATGAGGCAATCGTTACACTGCCACAGGATGCTCATGTCAACCAGACTGGCTGGAGAAATTGTGGGAAGTTGTCCATCCGTAGTGCTAGGTAAATTTATATGGTCAGAAACAGGAATATGGCAGAAAAAGGAGTCACACACAGGAATAACTAGTGGGTGAGGTGTGTTAGTACCTCAGCGGCTAGGCTTAGTGCTACACTAGTCAGTTGAGCGGGGACACAGAAAAACTCTTGAGGCTATCACAGTGGGTGCTTACACAGCTTCACTAGTAATGAATCATTGCCTGAAAATGTGCTAAAGATGAGAGGACTATGCTAATGGGATACAGCTCTATCTAAGGGGAAAATTGTCAAAATTATCTGTCCACCTGTGGCATACAATTGCACGGCAGTGCAAGTTGCTGCACGATGTGCAAACAAGCAGAAACCCACTCAAAGGTGGGGCTTAAATACCAGAAGGTTTAAACCTAAAAAAAACTTTAAAAAAAGCTCAAAAGAATCAATTAGCCCTAGACCAGCCAACCTTTACCAGCCAGGTACCAATCAGCACAATCCTCTCACAAGAGTGCAGAAGGGCCCTTTCCAATCCACAATGGCACGGAAAATGTTCTCAGAACAAACACCCACTACAAACAAACAGGCCCAGATGCAGCAAACCTGTATTCAGAGTATGCTATCAGCTACACTATTTTAGGCTGAAAACACTAAAGAAATGTTTACCACGCAGAAAAACAGCAGTGAGACACTAAAATGTTTTAAACAGCAAAAATGCGCAAAGAGACTCTAAAGAATGATTTTAATTCCAAGCAATTGAGTTATATAATACACTCCTTGGTGGGAAAATCAGAACAAACAGATGCATTACAAGCAGTCAAAATGTCCAGTAAATGCTTTACAAACAGTAAAAATAGCAAAAAGCTTTGCAAACTGTGAAACATTAACAAAAAGCAATTTAGCAGGCCCAGTAAGGTACATCATTGCAGTACAACAGACAAAATGTCCAGCAAATGCTTTACAAACAGTAAAAATAGCTAAAAGCTTTGCAAACAGTGAAACAGTAACAAAAAGCAATTTAGCAGGCCCAGTAAGGTACGTCATTGCAGTACAACAGACAAAATGTCCAGCAAATGCTTTACAAACAGTAAAAATAGCTAAAAGCTGTGCAAACAGTGAAACAGTAACAAAAAGCAATTTAGCAGGCCCACTAAGGTACATCATTGCAGTACAACAGTGCAGATTCATTTATAGTAATAACAGTCAGTAAAAAGAGTAGGCAGCAGACAATAAAAAGTGCAATAAATAGTAAGAATAAGCAATAAATAGGAAAAATAATCAGGAAAACAGGCAACTTATGGTTTTAAGGAAGCTCAGAGGCTTCTAGTTGTCTGGTATCTCAGCAAAGAGTTGGGGCTGGTAGCCCTTCTCAGTTAAGCTCGATTAGGTTTAATATCATAATGAGATATGTGCAGAGTGATAGATTTTAATACTAATGTTGAGTTCTAGAGTCAAGTTATATTTAATGTGTACAACAAGGGATACTAAAGGTTATGCCTAGAATCAGGTTAAGGATTAGCGTTTAACTGGCATAGTGTTATTGTGTTATGGATCGTAATCTGTTATCGCATAGATAGTTGTTTCTTCTTGTGTTTTATGCATCTTAATTGAATGTTTTTGTCAAAGAGCTGGTTTTCTGTATCATTACTTTTGCTTATGACGATCTGATGAGATTGCATTCAGTGATGTTGTGGACCTTTAAATGTGGTCAATCTAAGTCAGGCTAATAAAGTACAAACATCGTCTGTCAACCACAGCCTAGTAAGAGCTACTGTGATAATGTTTCATATATAGCTTAGAGTTGGAATACACCACAATTAATATGTCACCCCTTTAAATCAGTCCCACTGAATTACAGCAGGCACTATCCAGGTGTAAACTTTAGGCATTTGTATACAATATAGATAGTTCCGATTGTGTTACATTCTGAAAGAGCAAACTACCTCAGCTTGTGATACAGTCTTCAAATGTATGCATTTGTCTTACAGCTTAGACCCTTGTACATGTAACAGATGCACATTGACTGATTTTCATTATAACTTTTCATACTTGTTGACACCTTCCTCTGTATATGGATAAAAGTGAATGCCCCGAGTACTGGAATCCCTGAATTGCATTTGCCAAAAGCAAAATGCTGAAAAACACTTTTTAAAGTGCTTTTTACAGGTGGGGGGACAACCCCCTGCAACTGTCCACCAAATTTAAATATACCAACTCCACTGTCTCACCAACTCAAAGAAGGGGGAAATTCCCGCTAAAAGGATGTCACTTCTGGCACAGCTTGCCAACAGTGATTTCCTGTAGAGGAACTCCACTCATTTGTTGGTTGAACCTTGGACAATTGAAGCTCTAGCATTCTATCTTCGTCTATCAGTAGGTTACCCTTGTTGTCATTCAGTGACAAAATTTTAATATTTTATGCTCTTGTGAAAGTTTTGTTACAAACCAGACCATCTCTCTCCTAACAACTAAACCAGTTAGAAACCTTCCTCTTACGGACTCAGAAATCGTAACCACTCTGCGCCACACTTCATCCTCCCCAACCCCAATAACTTAGCTCCATTGTGCAGATCAGTTCCTCTCTATAATAGGTCCAAAACTGTGGGAAAGTATGTCCCTATAAATAAAGGACACCTCATCTTACCCTAAATTTAGGACTTAACTAAAGACCCACATCCTCTCATCAGCCAACTATCATTACCTGTCATCCAGCCATATCACCTAACCTGAGGTACATCGCTATCTTTTCCTACTAGTACCACTCTTACTTATCCCTTACACTGCAGGCACTACTGTGCCAATTGTCACTTTTCAGGAGCATAATCTTTTGCTTAATATAACTTCTTCTAACTACTCATAATCTGTAACGTTCTTCACTCCATTCATCTTTCTTACTATTCCCACTTAGATAACACACAGCTATAATTATCACATAGATGCTTCACTTTCTACATTAGCTTTGTCATGATTTATTTTGTAAACAATGTATATTGAATTGTTGATAATACATACATTTTTACTTGGTGATCATAGTGTTTTACAGATGTGTATTTTCATTATACTGTCTCGCACTAAATGTAATTTTAATTTTCTTTGTATTGCCACACTGGTACTGAAATTGATCATTTATCGTTCTTCCTTTGTAAGCAAACTTTAAATAAATAAAGACAGTAAATATAATAAAATCCATTTACATCAGTAATATTTTGGTCTTCCCTGAGCTGAAATTCAGCCAGTATATGACCATTTAACTCCTTACCTTAGAAACACATTTTGCCTAATCATTGAGGTCAAAAGGAATTATATGGCTGGAGATCAATTAATTGCCGTAAAACCTTAAAAGTACTACAGATCATTCTGCCTTATAATAGTCATCAATCCAGTGCTGTTGAGCCAGATATAACTGCTGTATTTCCCCCTATGAATAGCCACCACCATCCACCGGGTTTACTAAGCAAGTCGGGAATGGAAGTAGGCAGAAACCAGAGTATTCTATGAATAATACAGGAAAATACACTACCATGTTGTTCAGAGTGAAGTCACAAATATTGAAAATAACCCTCCTTACATAGACAAACACAACCCTTAAAATAGATCAGCTGATTGGTATACAGAAATGCTTCTTAAGTTCAATGAAAGCACCCACTTCCATAAGCTGGATGCCCTAGAAAGGCTGAAAATCAATCAACTTTTGCTGAACATAAAGAACAGATAATTTATTGCTGTGAGCAACATTGCTTCTGTAATAAACAGCTAAAATTTAAACTATAGAAATCTGAAGTTCTGTGAGCTAACTACCACTGAACTTGTATTGTATCAAGAGTTTTCTGAAGAAAGGTTAAATTGACAACAGAGCAGAGCAACACTTTGTTGAGTTGCTGTACTCTTAAAAGCGTTTTCTTTTAAACTGGAATTTTATCAAACCCATTTCAAGCAACAAATAGTGAAGAGTGCCACACACATATACCCAGAGTCCTCAACAAAATCAAAATGTAGTTATACATTTGTGGTCAAGGTTTAGGTTTTGGGTATTTTTTGATCTTATAGTCTGTGTTGCTGATGTCTATGGTTCGTATCAACTATATTCAATGGAGACCGAATTCTTCAGCAATACATAACCCACACTGCTGGTTACTCAGTCTAGTAAGGGAGTTCCTAATTTTCAGTTTGATACACTGGTGGAAAAGAAGAAATAAATTGCTTTTTCATTCTTTATACATCTTTATTAAATCACAGTTTACAAGAATATAGGTATACATACATTCTTAGAAAAGAAACAAACCTTAATGAAATGTTCATTATTTTCATGCAGGATACATAAATGTTTTCCTTTTAACACTTATCAGTAACGCCATCATTACATAAATTGTTCAGTTACTGACTTCCAATACACCTTACTCCTCCTCCTGAACATTATTGTGTATGTATTGCTTCCACAAATCCACTTATTTCTCTGTAATTTGCTCCTTTCCTTTATATAGATCTCAATTCCAATTATTTTATCACCTTCACAATATTCATTACTTCTGTTATAGTTGGTTTAGATTTTAATTTCCATTTTCTACTAATTGACTTTTTTAGCAGCCAGAAGCATTAAACTTAGTAAGGCCTTACTGTGTCTAGGCAATTCAGATCTTGTGTCCCATAAGAATAATTTTCTTAGTTACAACCATTTGCTCCCCCAACATGTCTGACAAAGTAATTTGGAGGGAATTTTTAAAATCTGCCAGCTTGTTACGCTTTCAAAACATATTCCCAGTTATTTCTCTTATTCTCATCATACCTCCAACATTTGCTAACTGAGGAAATATTCTTTGAAGCCTGCTTTGGGTATAAAATACCTGTGCAAATACTTCCAAGCAATTATCGTAATCTTCTGGACTTTGTTGCATACTTGGGAAACATACAGATGTCCTGCCATTGTTCCTTAGTAAATTTCCTTTCCTGCCTCTAATGCCAATCTTTCTTAACCTTCTCTGATTGATTTTATAGTTATTATGTGATAGTTATATGCCCTACTAATTATCATTTTTTAAACAGCTGTTTCTGTTCTAAACTCAGTGAAAACTTACCAGAGCTGGTCTTTCACTTAATACTTCTCTATCCCTTTCCCTTTGCCTGTACCCTGATATCAGTCCCTAGTAGGGAAGGCAGTCTCTAACCTACAGTTCAAACTTCTACTTCATGTCATCCCACTCTGTTACCTTTCACTCTCTAGTTATTTGCTTCCAGTACATTTGTTCCTTTGACAATTTTCTCCAGTAAATTCTAGACCCTTCTTCTTGACAGTTGTCTATAATTTTGCTTGCAATCATTACTATTGGCAAAATCTTCTTTCTCCATTCCTGTGTTAGCTTAGGTCTTAGAATACTTTCTGTTACTTTATGCATAAAATATTATGTATGGTTATTTTCCTTCTTAAGGACCTGCACCCAAATCTGACATTCTCTCTTTATTTCTCTAACTTTACCGCCCCCCTCTCCTGTTTCACCATTATCCATTTCCAATTAGATTTATAACCTTCTGCAAATCAGTAATTCTAAACCACCTTGTTCTATGGGGAGGATCAACTTATGCCATTAACTTTTGCCCTGTTTGCCAGCCAGATAAATTTCTTCAACACTTTATTAATTATAATCCTTAGGTTCTCCTCTGGTGGATAAAAATATGCCAGACTGTATCTAAAACTGAAGGGGCTAAAAACATTTTCACCACTTGTGCCTTATTATCCATATCCATGATCAAGTTTCTCAGCTGTTATATTATCATTTCCTTAGCCTCTTCCCACTTATACTTAGCTGACATAACAGAATCTTTTTGTAATCCATAACCTAAATACTTCATCTTATCCATCCGTCCATCCTCATCCTCTTTTCTCATTTTGCACATGGGGTCAAGGTATCACTTCTGCAGTGACAATCATCTTGAGCCAAGGTTTACACCACTGGGTGGCTAGCCCTGCCATTGTAGTTCATTCGCACCACTCACTCATGCACACAGTCTCACCTAGAGCCAATTTAGAGTGTCCAGTCCACCTACTACACGTCTTTGGAATGTGGGAGGAAACCAGAGCATCCAGAGGTAATCCACTTGACTGTAGGGAGGACAGGCAGACTCTACACAGAAGGCACCCTATCTGAGAATCAAACCGGAGAACCTCTTGCTATGAGGCAGCAACTCAAACCACTGCCATATTTCTCAACCTGGAAACATCAAAAATCTGGACAAAGGCCCATGGCATATAGATACAAATCTGTACTCTGGTTAACATAACATTTGCATACATAATTATGTAACCACACCCACTTTGGAATTGTGGGATACCAACTTTCAAACGTAATTTGAAAAACAGACAACCAAAATATGGCCCCAGAGTTAATCTCCCATTACTTGCCTGTTTCTCCCCATTTACCATAAACACTGTAATGTGCATACTGCTTTACTTCTACGGTGATTATTTGGATTTCATGTAAAACTTTTATTTTACATTTTATAACACAAACACAAATAAACATCTGCTAAACAAAGCAATACAGTCTCACAATGAAAATAGACTTAGCATTAATACTTCTCTGCCCTTGAAACTCACATTCATTGAAACAGCATTGAAACCCACATTCAAAGAAAATGCATCTGGCCAGTGGCGGATAAAGATTACCTTTGGGCTGTTTTCAAATCATAGGCCCCTTGCACACAAAACATACATATGTTCTTTGATACACCTTCCTGACTGTACTAAATTATATTCCTTCTATAATACAATACACTTGTTATACACTTGTTAGAGCGCGTTTTAAATGTATTGTTTTGAACATTTTTCCAGTAAGCAATGAAACAAAATGCATGAACCAGTAATGACAAAACTGCCCGAGTCAGAATATTTCCATCATAAAAGTCTGCTCAAACTTCTACAGTTCACCAGTATAAGTAAATATGCACAATCTCTGCAGAAGTAAAAGTCATCTAAATAATTCCACAGTAAAGAGATCTGTAACTACTAATGAAGAGGTTGCTGCTAACAAACAACTTTATATTTCGTTTCATCTTAGTGCCTCTTGCCCTTGAAGAATAAACTGCCTATGTTACATTAAAAATATGATAAGCCAATAATATTTCATATAGGGAATGTATGGCAAACTGATAACAGGTTCATAGTTAATAGGTAACTCCTCCAAAGGAGGACATTTTCAGGACTGTAGCATCCACCCCCTTTAAAAATATGACACAGTACAGTACCCACAATCAATCTACATACTGTGGAAGTAGAACCCAGAGCCTTTTGCATCAAAAGCAAGTATTCTACCCGTTGTGCTACTAACACAAACAGACTTGACATAAGCAGCACTAAACTTCTCTCCCCCTGAGGAACTATGCAGCACAACTTAAGAAATCTGGAAGAAGCCAACATTTATTGGGGGAGAGGGGAGACAAAGGCCCAAAACCAGAGACACATTTTAAACATTACTTGTACAGTCTTAGAAAAGTTGCTACTTACCAGAATAAAGAGTTTTGTGTTATCATGCATTTCCTGAAAGATAGACACTTAAGTTTAAGTCTTCCTGTCATTATTTAGTGAATTCAGTTCTCAGTAATTTGCTAGAAAACCACAAATTTTAAGAGGAACAAGCCAAAGCTGGTGTGGGTAGGGAATTTAGGCTCGTACCTAAGGTATAGGGTTTGAGCCTGACTAATTGTTACCACATGGCATGGCTAACTGGGGCCTTACACACACACACAGACACACACACACACACAGACACACACACACTCACACACACACACACACACACACACACACACACACACACACACACACACACACACACACACCTTGCCCAGTAGTTAAGCAGATAAAATGAAACGGCCCCAAATTATAAATTAATTGCACATCAGATACAGTGAAACGGCCCCAACTTGTTTTACACACTTGTAAGGACTTCTGATAAATTAATTGCGCAGCAAAATACACATCAATTGTTAATGCCACAGTCCAGCTCAGCAGATAAAACGTGCAGATAAATAAAACCTGCACACACACTTGGCAAGCACTGTCTGCAGCAGTTAAGAGAATTGAGCGGTTATGTTTCTCCTGCAGCCAAGCTGGGAAGAAATACAATGCAACAACTGTAAAACTAAATATCCTGCTACACACACCTTAGGAGAAAATAGCTAGTATTTCAGCTTCTAAGAGAGAATAGCAAATGTTTCAGCCATTAAGACACACACACTTAACCTTGTGCAGTAGCTGTTAAAGAGAGAATAGCTAGCAAATGTTTCATAGATTCATAGGTGTGTGCTAGGCCAATGGCCCTGGAGTCTTTACAAGCCTAGCCCATAGAAGTGCCCTGGCATCATGCCGCCATTAGTTCCCAGTGCCTCCATCAAGTAGAGCCACTGGAGTGATCCCCAGGGTGAACTTGCTATTTCCCATCCACACGTCAAGATTTCTCTTGAAAAGGGCCAGTGAGGTGCTCTGCCTGACATGTTTGGGAAGTCTATTCCAGAGCATGGGCAGTTTCTGGGTTATTGACGTGTCCTGCAGCACGTTCTGTTGATTGTGGTAATGAGGTTGAGGTCCCTGGAGCGTGTGGTGCGGAGGTATTGGGATTTCTTTTGGTGTAATATTTCTAACAGGGCTGGGTCAGGCATGGCTTTGTAAGTCAAGCAGAGATCGCCTGTTAATAGACGATATGAGACAGAGAAAAGCTGAAGTGCTTTGAGTCTGTCCATGTTGGGCATGTATTTAAGGCCTAGGATCCTCTTCATGAGGTACTTTTGTGGCCTTTCCAGCTGTTGCAGGTGTTTAGTGAGGTACATGCCAAATGAGGCATTATACTCGATGATTGGTCTAATGAGGGAAAAGTAGAGAGACATGATGACGTCTTTCTTCCTGTATGCAAAACCCTTAGTAATGAGATGTGCCACATAGAAAGACTTTCTGACCACAGTGGCAATGTGGTGGTCGAAGGAGAGGTTGCTGTCAACCTGTGTCCCCAGATCTCTTATAACGCCTTCAGTGTTCAGTGGGTTCCCATCAATGTGGTAATTAGTGGTAACTGAGTTTTTCCCAAAGGGAATGATGGTACATTTTTTGGCATTTAGCTTAAGGCCATGGTTTCAACACCAGTCGTTGGTCTCAGTGAGAACTTTCTGTAGTATGTCTACATCACTCTGGGAGTTAATAATGGCTCCCAGCTTGCAATCATCGGCGAACTTGGTCATCCAGAGTCCCTTCGTGTTGGCCTGAAATTCTGAGAAATAGATGCCAAACAGGAGAGGACCCAAGACCGATCCCTGTGGGACTCTACTTATGACTGGTTGGCAGTCTGATTTGGACTCTGCTACTTTCACACTGTGGGTTCTATCTGTGAGCCAATTTGCAACCCACCTAGTGATATAGGGGTTGATGCCTAGTTTGGTGAGTCTGTCAGTAATTCCTGAGTGGGGAATCATATCAAAGCCCTTGGCCAGATCGAGGTAGGCTGTATGAACTGCATTGTCCTCATCCACAGCTCTGGTGACTGACTCAAAGAAGTCAACCAGGTTGAGCAGTCATGATCTACCCTTCACAAAACCAAATTGTATGGGATTCAGAGTTTGGAGATTCCCTATATCCTTGTTAATTAGGTCCACGATGATGCGCTCCATAGCCTTACATATCAGACTCATCAGGCTAATGGGGCAATAATTCCCAGCGTCTGTAGTCGCTCCCCCATTATGGAGAGGGATGACTGTAGCACTGCGCCATTCTGTACGGACAAAGCCTGAGGTGAGGCTGTGATTTAGCCATTAAGATGCAGGCAAGCACTGTCTGCAGCCATTAAGAGATGTTTCTCCTGCAGCCGAGCTGGGAAGAAATACAACAGTAAAACTAAATATCCATTCCTCCTGAGTAAGTTTCTGCAGACTGCAGCCATTAACACACACAGTTAAGTAAGAAGCTGACCTTAAGCACAGTTTCAGAGCCTTTCTCTTGCCTGCAGCTGTTAGCACACACAGCTAAGCACAGTAAGTAAAAGTAATCAAGATGTAAATTGTTCTGCCTACAGCTGTTAAATAAAAGAAGTTGCAACAATTATATCTTTTACCTGGAACCGAGCCCGGGAAGAAAGCTGTGCTATCAGACTGGTCTGCAGAAGCTGATTTCATCGCCCATGCGCTGCACATGATGACGTCAGGGTATTAAAAAAAAAACACAACCAGGAAATTTGGAAATTAAAGGGGCCACACGGGAATTCGTGCCATCCCAATATTTTGCCCTCAAAACTGGTATTTACCAAGGAATTCGGTACGGTTGAGAGATGACTGCTGCACCACTGCAGCCCCCCAAAATACTCATCTTATCATGTCCCTATAAATATGGGTATTGCCTAACCAATTCATGTATGGGTGCATATAATACCACTATAGCCTTTATTTTATTTTCATTAATTTTATATCTACAAGAGAATGGAAACTGTTTCAAAATATTCAATAACACCAAAATGTCCTGTTTTGGATTTTTCAAGTTCAAAACAATATAATCTGCAAATAAAGGTAACTTTTCTTGATTACCATACCATTTATACCCTTGAATTTTTCAGTTCCTCATTTTCTTTGTCCGTAGTTCTAAAATAGAACTCCACTGCATGGTTCTCTGTGGAATCTTCCTACCTTAATTCTTGGCTATTAATCTTCAGATAACTTACTAATTACCCATATTATTTTATCGGGGAATACAAATGCTGCTCTCGCCCTATTCCCAGATGACTCTACCAAATGCTTTCTCTGTAGCAAGACCCACCAGCAGTACTGGCATTTTTTCATTGTTCTATTAAAGCTGTAAACTATTTGTCCCCTTCCACAAAAACAGATTATTCCATATCTATCAATTTTTACAATACCTTTGACTTTGTAAATACAAGAAAACTACCATTTTTGTGGATTTTGTCTTAAGTTTCAAGTCTATTTCCTTGCAACTCTCACTTATCTATAGCTTACCAAGGATGTTAATATAGACAACCATCCCTGTAAATATGTTGAAGATTATTATCTTCATTCTACATATAAAATGATCAATACACTTTTAGACCATCCATGCTAGCAATCCAAGATAACACCATTATGTTAATTTTAACTTGTTTCTTTCCTGACTTTCTTATCTTGTTACACTGTAATGTCTGGTACATTACAACTAAGAAAAACAACTTTCTTTGACATAGTTATAGATAAGACTCCTCCACCTCACATTTCAAATAACACCTGATGGCACCCTCTTCTGAACTGCTTTACATTATAGCATGTCATTTATATCATAACATTTTATGCAAATAGTAATAAGAACAAAAAATGTTTGCTTACAATTAGTCAGTTCCTTCAGTGTCCTTCTAAACATTATTGCCATGTCATAAAGTGAAGTTATAGGTTTTGCAGTCTGCCCAACAGTTTAAGACAGTCAGCAAAATTCCAGTTATTCTCAGCCGCATCTTACAAAGCCACATTTTACATATCTAATCCTATATCTAATGGGATTGATGCTTCATTGTCAACCTCTTATTCAATAATTTCACAATGTCGCAGATCTTCTTCCTGATCATCTCAGTTTTCCATCACTATTCCAATTTTCAAATCCAAAGTACTCCTGATTCTTTGAGCCAAATCCTGTACTTTTTTCTGTCTCAATTATATTTCTTTGGAACAAACGAGAAAGGTTTCACTAGCAATTTTCTCTAAAGGCTTTATTATTGTCAGAAGAATGAGAAGCAGAATCCCCTTCTGCTCTTGAAGATTCACTCTTTGTTGGATAAACATTTTTCTTTTCTCCTTAGGTTGCTATGCAACAGAAATATATTTAATCCTTCAGGAAAAAAATATTCTGAACACAACTTGATACAGCAGCCCGAATCTCACACCTGCCTCTTGACATTTCATGATTGCTGGGAAAAATTTGCTTCTCTTCTGCTCCATGTATAGTGAATAATCATTTCCCACAAACTCTCTGTTGTTCATAATTTTTAATGCTTTTTCTTAATGCCAGAATTTTGTCAGGAGCAGCTCCTTTTGTTGGTATGATTGCATCTTTGATAATAAAGGTAATGGCTGCATTCCTATGACCAAGTTTTGAGTATAGAAACAAAAGCCCTTTGCAGTTAATAAATCCTACTGTGGTACACCAATCCAGTTGCTTATTTGTAATTTTATAACATTAAAATAGTCTATTACTTTCAGTTTTGCTGATACAGGAAACAAATATCACATTTTTTCTCTGCATTGTCTAGCTATTGCTATAGCTATTTGATTGTATGGCTGTACTATTTTTGAAAACATCCCATCTTGTGAAGCGTCATGCTCACCCATCCTTTTTCTTCATTTCGGACACTGATTTTTTTGCAGTTTTTATCAGCTCATCTGAATAGCTAGTTAAGGCTTTCTGTTCTGTTTTTTCTAGTATTTTGTTATTTGACTATATATATTCCATTGGTGTTTCAGTTATTTTAAACACCTCTGAGTTATTGTAAGCCATCACCTATACCAGAGATGATACTTGAACTGCTTTTTGCTGAACATCTGCAAGATTCTTCTCTCGTTACCTTCTTCAAATGTCTTCTTTGCCAGCATTCAGGCAGTGTAATTACTACGTAGTGACTGAATCTTATCCATATTGATTACTTTTACTGGCTTTCCTTTGATAACTGCAGTTTTCACGCTGGAAGAGTTCTAATCAATCTGTTGATGAGTGTGCAGCCAGCCTGGAAGGCTGTAAGACATCTTTTCTTGTGACTTAATAAGAAAGGCATGAATAAGTAGAGGACAGTTGAAATGTAGTAACTCCAATACTACATACCGAAACTGCAATGATCTTTTCTTCATACTTCAGTGGCTTATTTATAGAAGCTATTTTTTTTAAGATTAAGGCATTGTAGTTCAGCATGTGTCTTCCAGAAAAAGTTTTCTTTCTGTGGTCTAGTCATTGTCTGAGTACCAGTCTAAATATCATCTCTTGGTCTTCACCCCCCCCCCCCCCCCCACTAAGAACTGTTGCTACACCATATTCTGTAGGTGCATCAGCACCAGCACTAAGGCACATGATGTCTTCAAAGAAGCCATGTTAAAAGCTGCTGCAGTAACTACCAGCTTCTGTTTGCAGATTTCATCCTGGAAAATTATAGAGTTCTTCTTATAGCAGCTCAGACTTCAGCTACTTCAGGTGGTAACTGAATGAGCTCCCCAGTAGACATGAGAAAAGTAGGATGTCTGAAGGTTAGCATGACTGCGCAATAATGTGAACAAATGGCCAGCTCAACTTTGAGAATATATGTCAAGAAGAGAGCGTCTGCCAGCAAAGACCAAAAACAAAAGAGGCTTAGCCAGCATGCAAGTCAAGCAGATATTCCACTCCCGATCATTTATAATGCATAGTTGTGCCTACTTTCTGTCTGCTCCTTCAGAACTGCCTGCACTTGACAGACCAGTATCATCAACCCAGGTGCTAATGCTAATAAGGACAGTGCACACTGGCATTCCTAATATCTATCTGCTCAGTGAATAAGCATGATTAGTTTTAGATTCTCACTGGTATTGCAGGATGCCTAGGGTGAGACCAAAAGCCGCATTACACCTACTACAGCAAATGGTACCCACTGCTTCTGGTTATTAGTATACCATTGTCAAATTATTTGATAGCAGTACTGACTTGTCTGTCACTGTTATTTCAGATGAGTATAAAAAGTTTTAAAAATCTTTAGCTGAAGGCATAAAAGTTACATAAGACATAATGAGTGAGAGAAACCACTTTATTTATTTATTTAATATTCTTAGAATAGCAATAGCTAAGTACTTGGAATCTATTCTATTTACTCCATTCCTAGATCCAAGAATATCAGTAAAGGAGTGAGACATTTGGTTTTAAAGGTCACTGTTTCTCTGAGTTACAGTGACCCCACAGTGAGAATAAAAAGTAAGGCCGGGGGGGGGAGCAACCCCCCCCCCACACACACACAGAATGCAGAGGGCAATCCCCATAGACAAGAGAATACATGGAGGCTTCCTCCTGCAAGAAATACTGGTTAGGATTCCTGCCAACTGCTATTGCACAAAAATAGTTCAGCTTTGAGTACAATGTTTAAATGTTTTGTGTACTCAAATTGTTGCTTTTGTGCAATTGTGGCCACTAGCATACTTTAGAGAAGTGTAGGTTAGATCAATGAAGACCCAGTGAAACTTATTTTATACAGCCTCTAGCTGCCACCTTCTTGCATAGAGGGAGTGTCTTCTAAGTTACAAATATTTGTATGAAAAGAAAGGCTGTGATCTAATGAGTCTGTCATTTCAGGGATACTTAGTTCCTGACAAATGATTACTTTTGATTTTAGGACTAGTATAACTAGTTTTAGACATACTTTGGTGTTATCTTGTAATGCAGTAATTTATGTTTATTTGTGTACATAATTATCTTTGCAGGTGAAAGTGTTGAAGAGAATGCTAATGTTGTAGTCCGTTTACTGATTCGTCGTCCTGAGTGTTTTGGCCCAGCCCTGAGAGGTGAAGGTGGTAATGGGCTTCTTGGTGCTATTGAAGAAGCAATCAAGATATCAGAGGATCCTGCACGGGATGGTCCAACTGTTAAGAAAGACCGCCGTAGAGAACTGTAAGTGACATATTTCACTTTTTTGAAACTTCATGGAAGAATTAACCATGTTGACAGCTTAAGCAGAAAGTAATATGATGGAATACAAGCAGCAGCAGTTTCTGGCACCCTGAAATCATAATCATAGTTATAATAAAGCAAATACAAACTAAAGAAAAAGTAGTCATGGCATAATGTATAATGACTGAAACAGAGAGATATCTCAGTCATTATTTACTTCTTCATGCTTTAGTTTAAAAGTGCAACACTAAACAAGACAACCCATGCAGTTTCAAAAGTAATGCATCCAGTACAGCATCCTCCCTGATACAATATGTGGATGACTCCACCCTTATTACCTGTTCTGACAGGTTCTCTAACCTCCTCTCTACTACTCGACATAGCTTCCTATCTGTAGAAAAATGGCTAACCAACATTCAACTAATTATAAATACCAAAAAAAAAAAACAAAGCTACTACTCTTTTTTCCAAAAACCCTCTCTAACCTCAAATCAACCTTCACTATTTTTCTCTCGAAAATACTATCATACAACCTGACCCACATACTAAACTGCTTGGTGTTATTATCGATGACCAATTAAAATTTGATACCCATATTCAGCACTGTATTAAAAAGGCCAATCAAAAACTCTGCCTACTCTACAGACATAAAAAATACCTAGCCCCCGACCCTAGGCAGAAACTAGCTCAAGCCTTTCTCCTGCCATGCCTACTTTATGCCTTCCCCGTCTTTTCGCATCTACACTCTACCCTTTTGGCTAAACTCTGTCAATCATACTATACTGTTGCAAGATTTGCCAGTAACCAACCCTAGCAAAACCAAGACTCACTCCTCTAAGAGAAGGAAACCAGTCTGGTGGACCCCTGCCATAAACAGGCTGTACAATAGGAGAAGGAAACTACTTCAGAAAAAACAAAAATCCCAAGAAGGAAAGACATCCCTGATCAGTATCAGTAAGAAACTAAGGTCTCTCGTAAAATCATCCAAGGCTAACTTCAAAAGAAAAATAGCCAAGGATTCAAAAGATAACCACAAAGCGTTCTTTAGCTATGTTAAGAATCTAAGTGGCAACTCGCAGATATGCACCAAACTAGTGCAAAATAGCACAAAATATACTGAATCTACTGATATTGCCAACATCCTGGCAGATAGATTCAGTGCAAACTTTCACCCCCCTCTCACCCCCAAAAGGGCCCACAACAATACTGGAAAAGTGTAGTGTCCTGGAAATCACAGATGCACAGGTGAAAATAGCCCTTTCAAAAGCCAAAAACACAGCGTCAATGAGGCCAGATGGTGTCCCAGGCTGCGTCTTGCACGAACTACAGAACGAACTAACCCCCCCCCACCTAAACACGCTGTTCAAACTCAGCCTGTCCACAGGCTATATGCCCATAGAATGGTGCACAGCAACGGTTATTCCACTTCACAAAGAAGGGGGCCACAACTCACCCTGGTAATTATCGCCCCATAAGCCTGACTAGCCCGGTCTGCAAGGCTATGGAGCGCATCATCATGGAACTCATTAACAAAGACATTGGGAACCTCCAAACACTTGACCTGACCCAGTTTGGCTTTGTTAAGGGCAGATCATGCCTACTAAACCTGGTTGACTTCTTCGAGACAGTCACCAAGGCCATAAACGAGGGAAAGGTTGTTTACACAGCCTACCTTGACCTCGGCAAGGCTTTCGACACCATTCCCCACTCGGGTATTATAGAAATATTCACCAGCCTGAACATAAACCCATACGTCACGAGATAGGTTGCCAACTGGCTTACAGACAGAACTCACACAGTTAGAGTAGCGGGCTCCAGGTCCGACTATAAACCAGCCACAAGTGGTGTTCCGCAAGGCTCGGTCCTGAGACCCCTACTGTTCGGCATATACTTTTCAGAAGGACTGTGGCTAACCAAGTTCGCCAATGACTGCAAACTGGGAGCCATAATTGACTCTCTGGCTGACACGGACATCCTCCAAAAGGGCCTTACTGAGGCGGACACCTGGTATCAAAGTCATGGCCTCAAGCTAAATGCCAAAAAAGCGTAGTCATCCCGTTTGGGAAAAACAAAACACCCACAAATTACCACATAGGTGGCAGCCCCCTTAATACAGAAGAGGTAATAAGAGATCTGGGGACCCAGGTAGATAGTGATCTCTCCTTTGACAATCATTTTGCCAAAGTAGTTAGGAAATCCTTCTATGTGGCCCATCTAATTACTAAAGGGTTCGCATCTAGAAGTAAAGAGGTTATAGTGCCCCTCTACTCATCACTCATCAGACCCATCATAGAGTACAATGCCTCATTTAGGATGTACCTCACAAGACACTTCCAGCAGCTGGAGAGACCAGAAAACTACCTCACCAAGAGGATTACTGGCCTCAAACATATGTCCTATGCAGCCCGACTGAAAACAGTCCAGCTGTACTCAGTGGCATATTGCTTACTCAGAGGTGATATCTGCCTGACTTACATAGCCATGTCCAACTCGGAATTGATGGACATGGTCCACCTAAAGAAATCCAAGTCACTGCGAGCCACGCACTGTAGAGCGTGAGCTAAACCTCACCACAACAATAAATAGAACATGCTGGAGGGATAGATTCCTGTCACAGAGAAACCTTGACGAGTGGATGGGTAACAGAAAATACACCCCTGGGATCACTTCATTGGCTCTGCTTGACAGATGATCAGTTAATTAATCAATGGGGCGGCGAAAGCCAACACACTCTGGCTAGGCTTATAAATGTCTTCGGGCAGACTGCCTAGTACCTACCTATGAACCTACAAATCTCATCACTGCCTTAAACTAAAACAACTCCATTGGTTTGACTTCCCCAGAACCTGCTTCACTCCCAGCTGCAAATGACTCAAACTCTACTGTTAAAACCCCTTTCATGTCCTGCTCTATCCTCATTAATATCACATTATACCCTCCCAGAACTCTCCACAGCTCTGACTACCTATAAACCAAACAAAAACATTGGTAAACTTCTTTACAGATATAGCATTTCCCATGTATGGAATAAAATCCCCCTTAACATCTGAATAATTTCCAACATAAATGTCTTTAAATACAAACTTAAAACTTTTCTCCTAAATGTCAACACCTGTTACTGAAATGATCCCACTTAAATCTCACTTTACCACCTAACTATTTCTCACACTTTTAACACCCACCTTTTGCAAGTTTCTTATTTCATTGGCATCTCTTTCTCTTTTTGTTGATAAATATCTAACTTTTGTACTGCATGTTATGCACATTATTGTAATGTTCATGTAAACTTCAGTCTCAGGCATTTTGTAAATTTCTAATGTTCTCATGTAAAGCACATTATTGTATTGTTTGCATACAACTTCATTTTCAGATGTTTTTCTTCATGTAACTTTGTAATAACTGTCTGGAGCTTTTCTCCTCGGGTCTCCACTGAAAATGGGCCACTGGCTCAGCTGGACTAACCTGGTTAACAAATGACAAATAAATACATAAAATAATCATTTGACTCTTTTCATTTCAGTAGGCCTTCTGTTTGTGTATCAGATTTTGGCAAAGATATCACTTAGTTGAAGACATTTTATGATCAATGTCTTAAAATAAAAAATGTGCTTGGAGTAGGACCACTTATTTTTGCTTATTTTACAGTAGGTGTTTTTCTTTGCCATTATGCATTGCTGAGATTATATACAGTAAAACTAAATTTTTTTCCTGGTGAACTCATATCAGTCCTCTGCTCTCCTTACTTGTTTTCATAATCCATTTGTGGGATCACACTGATTTCATGACATCAAAGTCATATGGCCACAGGTAAAGTAGATAGGGTAATGGGTTCCTGTTTAAAGTCTGAAATGTTAAGTGTGATTAAGGGGAATATATACTAACACTGAAACTGTATTCCCCATTCTCAGAGATACAGTGATTTTGGAATTATCGTATGAGTAGAGGTGGTATGAGAGCCACAGGGGCCAGTGGTGGGAAACAGAAGGGAATGAAGCCTAACTAAAAATGTTTTAAAAGTATAACAAATTTAAGAATATGTCATTTTTAATGAATCACAGTTTAATTTCCAAAGTGTGGAAACTTGCAGTGTCTTGAAGTATTGGGTTTTGCACTTCCAGTCGGGAACCATAGAATCATATTTGCACTTCCAGTCGGGAACCATAGAATCATAGGGTATGGTAATGCAATTCTTACAGATGTAATGTTTAGATATATGCAGTACTAAACAAAAGAAAGAGAAAATAGCTGAACTTACAGAAAATGAAAAATAGAAATTTTTGTAATTTTTCCCCCCAAATTTTTCTGAGATATCAGTTGTCTGTAACTATTTAGCATTGCAGATATAAGAGTAAAAGGTTATGCAGATGTATTCTGCAATACAATCTGAATCTTGAATCAGTATTTTTGGTAATAGAACTTGGTTATTGCAGTTAATGCAGCTGTGAACTTCTGTTAATATCAAATATTTTTTCACAATTTTATCGTCATGTTTTTTCCTGTTTATAAGTAACCTAACTTTGACTGTAGTCCAGATCCCTTCCACTTAGAATTATTTTATTTGAACTCACTCTCTCCTTCTTGGTTGTTCTAACACCTCTAAACTGCACCCTCTAGGTATATTTTATACAATGCAATTTCTATTTTGTACATTATATTGCTGATAATCACCGTACAACTGTAATAAACAATGAGGAGATTTTGCTTCTTACTGAATTGCAGTGCATTGAATTCTGGAGGTAAAACCTGGTGCACCAACAAACTTCAGCAGTATCACTGAAGCATGGATTGGTTTAACTATGGAAAACAGAACTAAAACAATGTCACTTTTATTTGCTTCTAAGCACCAAAGTATATTTGAAATATGTATTATATTATTAAACCCTTCAAGAAATAAAAACAAATTAAGAAATGAGTACTTTAGTTGTACAGCAAAAGTCCAGAGCACACAGAAATTGCAAAATGATTTTATGTATGCAGAAACTCTTTATTTGCATGAAATACACTCTCACATAATAGAGTTTCATGGATGTGTGCATAGCATTTTTAGTGCCTTAAAATAATTCTTCTGATTTGCATCAGTGTAGAGAGGTGGAAAGGCAGTGAAGTTCTCATTATAAAGAGATTATGTGAACATAAAAGCATATTCTTCAAGTACGTTCGAGAAACTCCTTTATTTCAGTAAAAGCAGCAACCTGTAATCACTTCTGCCTCTGTTCTGAGACTTTATCAGATTGGTTCAAAATCAGAGAAACTACTGATTATATAAAAACAAACCATGTGAATAAAATCATGCAATGCAGTCACATGACTAAACAACCAAACGAAATTTCAAACAACCATTTTTCATTGTGTAATCGTTTTTTTTTCTTTAACACAATGCTGTAATTTAAACTAGGATTAATATTGATGCATTCAGCAGCACATGCTTATAATATTCTTTTGAAGCAAGCTCATCTTCATATTTTCACCATTAAATCAAGTCTATTAAAATTTTATCTAATACATTAAAAAAACTTTTACAATTTTAGCATTTTATTGGGTGTTTATAGAGAGCATTCTTTTCATTGCGAATGTCTGTAGCATAATTATACTCATATATTCTCCTTTGAAGACATCTTTTTATATTTCCAGTTTAAAAAGTGTTGCAAGATAAACACATTACTACATAAATCAAGCACGTATCATATCCATGTAAATCCTGTAACGTGTAAGTATGTGAATAGTACTCGCATTTGCAAGAATAATGTGACTAGGTGTATTTAACAATTTAACTTTTTGTGGACTGTAAAAAGCACAAATTTAGTAGTTCTTGCTGTCTGCAAGATTTGTGAATGCTACTATGTTGGTAAAACACATAGGGCCCTAAGGGTATGTGAGCACAATAATGATATTTCTAAGAAAGAGATCAGAAATGCCCTTGCTAGACACGTTGCAGCCACTGACCCTTCTTATAAATTTGTGTTCCTAGTGTTAGAGCTGATTAAACCTAACATTAGGAAAGGTGTAATTAAAACAAAGACAGTGTGCAGAAACAAAATGGATTTTAGACCTGCAAGCTGACTGAGGGAAAGGCTTAAATGGTTCTGTACCTTTAAGACCTGTGCTGAGATCTAGAACTCTACCTTGCCCTGATTTGTGAGTGAGTATGTAAGGAATGTTTTAACCGCTGTGTATTAGATCTGAGGAAGCACCTGTGGTAGATGTAAAAGCGCTCATCTTATCTGTGTCTTTTATTGTTTTACTGTTTTTAACGTTTGTTTTAATAAACAGAATTTTAAGTAGAAATCTGCTATGTCGGCTGGATACACTTGTTTTGTACAAACATATATCTTGTTTAAAATGCCAGTGAGGCAATCATACATTAAATTAATTTTACTATCTGAAAATTAAGAAAAAAATCCTTTACCTACAATAAACCAAAGTCATGCGATATAACTGCTTAAAGGCTAACTGCATCCACTAATGCCTATAGTCATCAAGGAGAGAAACTTTGCTTGTCTGATTGTGATAAAAAATGACCACTGTAAATTATGCAGCAGTTATAATCAAGTTGTTGACTGTCTGTACCTCAGTGCTCTGGTTATGGTAAAACTAAAACAATAATAAAGACCACACTAATGTATTTCAAATTTGTTTCACAGAAGCACACAGTGCCACAGTAAAATGTTCCATCTTACTTCACACAGATGTACACTAGCAAACAACAAGCAGGTATAATGATTTCATCCACAGACAGTCCACAACCCCCATTCAGCAGTTATAGACACAGTGTCGTGTAATTCTTAGATGTCTTATTGTAATAAAATAAAATGGCCATAGTAATGTATTTTAAGTTTGAAACGCATAGTAGTCACAGTAAAGTATAACATATTTCTTCATACAACTGCACAGTAGCCTTCCAAAGCCAGATTAAAGACAGTTTAAAATGAGCATATGAAAACAGGGCAAGTTACTTTCATCAACAGACAAACTCTCCCACTCCCACCCAGCAGTTATAGCTACGTTGTTAAAAGAGTACACCTCATATGTTTGATTGTGATAAAATAATGACCACAGTAATGTATTTCATGCATGTTTAACACAAATACATAGTAACCACAGTAAAGTATTCCAATTCAGCTTCACAGAGATGCACATTAGCCTTGTAAAGCCAAACTTATAAGTGTTTAATATGAACCAAAGATAACAGAGTAAGGAGCTTTCATCTGTAGACAGCCCTTACTCAGCTCTGGTAGCTACTTTGTTGACTATGTAGCCCTCAGACACATGTCTGTGATAAAAATTAATGTAGTAAATGTATTTCAGCTTTATTCTACTCAAACAGTAGCCACATTAAAGAATTCAAACATGCTTAACATTAATTCTACAAAGCCAAAATAATGACAAAATGAGAGCAGTCATTTTCATCTGCTGACAGACCCTGTACCACAAGTCATAGTTGCTTTGTTCTGTATGCACATCTGAGATATCTGACCATAATACAATGAAAAATAAAATAAAACAGCAGTCGCACAATGTATTTCAACTCCATTTTGCATAAATGCTGTACTGTCTACAGTTGCTCACTTGCACCCTGAAAAGCTGGCCACTACCTTTATCTGGCTGCCTGGAAAGATTCAAAAAGAAGTTTACCTCATACTACTGAGCAACTGCTGCTGTTGTACACTGCAGCCATCCATTTACTGTGTAATATTCATAGGCTGTCTCCTCCTTGCTGAATCATGAATCATGGGACAGCAAGGAGCAGAAAGCTTGACTAGTCAAGTTTACTAATTTTATCTGCTTTGAATAGGGACACTTCATGCCACGTATTTATTTATTTTTAAGTAAAGAAACATGACATTTCTTTACTTAAAATAAAATAAAATACATAGATAAACTGCCCACTGCAGACTTTTTCTATGCAGTCAGAGTTGCAGTACCCTAGTCCTATGCTGGCCATGCCCCCCCCCTTAGCTGTAGGCACAGGCAGCTGCCAAGACTGCCCCTATTATAATCCACTGCCACTGGCAGTATGCAGAGTAGGTAAGCAGACCAAATAACTGCAATTGAGTCTGTCCGATCATGACTATTTAATGTTCTCAGTATGGAAGTCAAGAATCATCTCATGAGCTTTGCTTCACTTGGCAATCAAGGAGACGTTCTTGATATCCATGTCTTAAATACACAATAAGTTGGTTATGACCATAGATCCTAGAATTATTATTATTATTATTATTACACATTCTCTGCATATACTGCATTCAGTGGATCCCTCCCTCTTTGGATTTTTAATAGAAATCCAACATTTGTGTTCAGTGTAGAAAAAAATAGCACTGCATGAATCAGTAGACTGATATATATATATATATATATATATATATATATATATATATATATATAGATATATAGATATATATATATATATATATATATATATATATATATATGTAGGTTTACTATTGTTTCAGCGAATGACATTCTATCGGCTGCATTGTGCCGAAAATCAGAATGTCGAACACACAAACAGTTTTGCACCAGATAGTCGACTCCACTTATGCGGATGCGCAACTGCATTTGCATAAGTGTAAGTCGACTATCTGCACGGAGATCACAGTACAGTGGGGAGTGGAAATTCATCCACCTCCCCACTGTAGTGCGATCTCGGAGTTAGAATATCTAAGTAGGGTAGTGTGGGGGGTGCAGGGGGGCTTGTCCCCCTGCAAAAACATAATAGCCATATAGGAGTTTGATTTACATCAGCTCCTATACGGCTATCACGTGGTGGTTTCGACAGCAATGTCGAGTCAAATGCGTCGAGCATTTGGTTCGACATTGTCAAAGTTAGTTTTTTTACTTTCAGTATTACCATTCGTTTATTTGAATGGAAAATGTTTTTCCATTCGAATAAACAATAGTAAACCATATATATATATAAATATATATATATATATATATATATATATATATATATATATATATATCAATACATGCTCCGTTATTCTTTCTTGAAATAGTCTTTTAGTTTCTAATATTTAAACAAATTGTAACTTATAACTTGCCAGGTAAATCACATTTTCAATTCCATATGTGTCTTTATAATAAACACCCAGGACTTTTATATACCTGCTTTTTTACATTATTTTTGGTGTTCTAGCTATACACTTAGGTCATTTAAATTTATATTCCTTTTGTCAACAAATTTAGGCCCATTTTCTGCTTTATCCGTTATACCAGGATCTGTAAAAGTAAATTCTCAATGCCTTTATGTTAGAGAGCTAATGGACTTTGTGTTTACATAGTTTTCAATAACCTTCCCAGTCTGCCAGCGAACTTCAGAAGCGTAACTTTACCAGAGTTACAATTTAAGTAGGAAAAGGTGCAACCTTCTTGTCGTCTACAATCTTGTCCGTCTGTTGTTTAGTGAGGTGTGTAAGATATCTTCACCTAGAAAATTGAAAATGTTTTTCATTTTTGTAGTTCCACTATTGAACATACTTTTTATCATCTGTATATTTGGGTAGTCTGAGAAACTGACTTAAGATATATTCTTTTTAAGATAGTGAGTGTGACCAGTAAAAAAAAGTAGTTAACTGCATAAAAATTGTTAATTTTGATTTTTTGGTTTCTAGTAAACAGTGATGTATTGGCTACGAACTGAACAATAACAGAAAATTCTGATGTTCAAGAATTATGTAATAATGCCCAGTAAACACATTCACCAGCCTAGCTCAATTAATGTATACCACAGACATGGTGCAGATCTGCTCTTATCTTTTCTAAATGTTTGTTATCAGACAGATATTTACATGAAAGGCAGAGCATGCCAGTATGTGGAATGATTTTATTCCATCAACCAGTTGTCAAAACACTACTAAAACTCTTTCTTGTAAGTACAGGGTGGTGATGTTTGTTCAAACTAAAGTTTGCTAGTTTTTCCATTTTAAGTGTAGATTAGATGCAATTTGTGTGTTCTGGTTTTTGAAGAGTTACTGAAAATTTGTATTTCATACCACAATTTTCTCTTTGAAAAGACTGTTTACTGTGCAAACAGATATTTCTGAACTGCTAACTGATCTGCAGTTTTGTAATAGCACAGTTCATGAAGCTGCAGTCTCCCCTGTTGTGTGACCTAAGAATTGATATGTATAACTAATGGTGAGTATGAAGAGCAAAGCCCCCCACCACAGTCATGCAGTGTACAATACAAAGAGAAATAGATGCTTTGTGATTTTTGTTTTGCATTATTTATTTATTTTTGTGTGTGTGTGTGTGTGTGTGTGATTTTGTATTGATTAGGTCATTCAATAGTTCCAGGAGTTCAATGACATTTTAATTAGCTTTGATTGGTTTGTGTGGTGAAACTACCATAATTTCTTTGACTAGGGTTTTTGCTGTTTTGAATGTGATACCCTGATCCTTGTTAATGTGGCATTCGGCTTAAGGACATTTATTTTATTTTATTTTGATTTTGTTAACAAGGGTAGAGCACTGATTCCATTGGACTCATTTCAGTCAGCATGATTCATAGGTTGGTACTAGGCTATCGGCCCTAAGGCCTATGCAAGCCTAGCCATAACAATTCCCTGGAAATTTTTTCCCACAATATTTACTTCTCTGGGCCCCTGTCTAGCAGGGTGACTGACATGATCCCCGGGGTGAATTTCATATCTCCCATCCAATCATCAAGGTTCCTTTTGAAGAGGGCCAGTGAGGTGCTCTGCTTGACATGTATGGGCAGTCTGTTCCAGAGTATGGGGAGTCTCTGGGTCAGGAACCTATCCCTCCAGCATGTTTTGTTCATTATGATGATAAGGTTTAGATCCCTGGAGCGTGTGGCTCTGAGGTATTGGGATTTCTTTAAGTGGAGCATGTCCAACAGCTCAGGGTTTGACATAGCCTTGTATGTTAAGCAGAGATCGCCTCTGAGTAGACGATATGCCACAGAGTATAGCTGGAGTTTTTTTAGATAGTCAGCATATGGTATCTGCTTTAGGCCTGTGATTCTTTTAGTGAGGTATTTCTGTGGCCTTTCCAGCTGTTGCAGATGTCTTGTGAGGTACATACCAAATGGGGCATTATACTCTATAATGAGTCTAATGAGGGATGAGTACAGTGGGACAATGACCTCCTTTTTTCTGGATGAAAAACCCTTAGTGATGAGGTGTGCCACGTAGAAGGATTTCCAGACTGTAGTGGCGATGTGGTTATCGAAAGTGAGACCACTGTCCACTTGTGTCCCTAAGTCTCTCATCACACTTTCGATGTTTAGTGTCCTGCCACCTATGTGGTAGTTCATGGGTACATGTTTTTTTCCAAAGGGGATGACTATACATTTCTTGGCATTAAGCTTGAGCCCATGGCTGTGGCACCAGGCATCTGTTTATGTAAGGCCCTTTTGTAGAATATCCACATCATTTGGGGATTCAATAATGGCTCCCAGTTTGCAGTCATCTGCAAACTTTGTTAGCCAGAGTCCCTTAGTGTTGGCCTGTACTTCAGAGAAGTAGATGCCAAACAAGAGTGGTCCCAGGACTGAACCCTGAGGTACTCCACTTGTCACTTGTCTGGAGCTGGATTTGGAGTCGGCTACTTTCAGTCTGGGTTCTGTCAGTAAGCCAGTTGGCAGCCCATCGAGTGACGTAGGGATTTATGCCCAGCTTAGTAAGTTTATCTATGATTCCAGAATGGAGGATGGTGTTGAAGGCCTTGGCGAGGTCCAGATAGGCTGTGTGGACCTCCTTACCCTCGTCCACAGCTCTGGAGACCAATTCGAAGACGTCAGTCAGATTCAGGAGACAAGATCGGCCCTTCACAAACCCAAACTGGGTGGGGTCCAGTGTATGGAGGTTGCCAATGTCTTTGTTTATAAGTTCCATGATAATGCATTCCATGCCCTTGCAGATCAGGCTTGTCAGACTGATGGGACGGTAGTTCCCGGGATCCAAGGTGGATCTTCCCTTGTGGAGCGGGATAACTGTAGCTGTGCGCCACTCAGTGGGCACAAAGCCTGAGGTGAGGCTATGATTAAACATGACACTTAGGTGGGATGCCAGTTCGTTTTGTAGTTCATGTAGTACACAGCCTGGGATGTCATCTGGTCCCATGAATGCTGTATTCTTAGCTTTGGAGAGTGCTATTTCTACCTGTGTGGCTGTGATTATTGGAATTTGGCAATCTTTTGGTATTGAGATGAGCCCTTTAGGGGGTGAGAGAGGAGTGAAGTTGGCACTAAATCGATCTGCCAGGATATTGGCAATATCCTTGGGATCAGTATATTTAATGCCATTCTGTTGTAGCTCAGAGCAGATCTGAACATTGCCATTTAGATTCTTGACATAACTATAGAATGCCTTGTGGATGTCTTTGGAATCTTTGGCAATTTTATTTTTGTAACTAGCTTTTGAGGATTTTACTGAGGCTGGTGAGGGAGTTTTTTGCATCCTGGGATTTTCCTCTTTTTTGCAACAGTTTCTTCCTTCTGTTGTATAGTTTGTTTATAGCAGGGGACCACCAGATTGGCTTCCTTTTTTTGGAGAAGAGCATCTTGGTTCTATTTGGGATGGCACGATTCATGCACAAGTGGATGTGCTTGTACAGTGCCTTAGTGTAGGAATCTGCAGTCGAACTTCCTGATCCCGTCTGCGTGGGTGTTGTGAAGTTTGTCACTTCTGACTTCAGTAGCATGAAGTTGGCTTTGGAGAAGTTTTTTAAGGAGGTTTCCTTACTGGAGGGTGGGTGGGATGTGGATGTCAAGGGTGATTTGCTTATGGTCAGACCTGACCAATGAGGGGGTGACCACTGGTGTGGAGCATCTATCTCCTATGTTGGTAATGACCAGGTCTAGGATATTATAGCCCCTGGTGGGACAATGGATTAGTTGATCCAGGGCGTTGGAATTTATGAATTCCAAGAACTGTTGGGAAAATTAGTTGGTACCCGAGTAGTTTTCCCAATTAATGGCAGGGTAGTTGAAATCACCTAGTATTAGCGTGTTTGGTTGTATCTTAATATTTTCCAGTATGTTTAGGAAGGTTTGGGAAAGGGTATGGGGAAACATAATAGATATATGACATTATATAAAGAGAGAAGGCAGCACAGTGGTGCAGCAGATAGCATTGTCACTTCACAGCAAGAAGTTTTCCAGTTTGATTCTCATCTGGGGTGCCTTCTGTGTGCAGTCTGCATGTCCTCCGTATTCACATGGGTTTTCTCCCACATGCCTAAAACATGCAGTAGATGGATATCAGACACTCTAAATTGGCTGTAGGTGTGAGTGTGTGTGCATGTGTGTCGTATGGAGGAACATCAGTGGCAGGGCTAGCTACCCAGAAGTGTGAACCTTGGCTCTAGATAGTTGTCACTACTGGGGTGATACCCTGACCCCATGTGAAAAAATGGGAAAAAAGGTTGTGGATGGATGGATTATATACAGATTAAATTCTGGTTGTCACTGTCGGGGTGACACCCTGACCCCATGTGAAAAAATGGGAAAAGAGGTTGTGGATGGATTATGTACAGATTAAATGACAAAAATGCAATATATATGCATATATTGTATACAAAGTGAATATTACACTTGGGTTGAGGGTATAAAGGCAATAGATAGATCACGTTATATACAGAGTGACTGACAAAAAGACAGTATATGCATGTATTAAATATAGAGTGCCATCAGAGTTAGTATGCTGAAAGAATCACAATCTAGTGTCAGAGCAAGGTATGTAGATTAAAGAAGGGAATGAAAAAGTTAAGTTATTTGACCAGAGAATAGCAATTGCATTTTCTTAGGAGTCCTGAAATGTGTTTTTTATTTGTGAGTGGAAAATAAGGTAAGAGGAATGATCTTTAAGGAAAAACAGGGAGAGATTTTCATAGTGAGACCAGAGACTGAGAAAGAATGGTTTGTGCCACAAAGCCTATTTTTTTGGGGGGGGGTTGGAGGAGAGGACCTGAGTGGTTAAGATGTCTAAGGTTGTGTATTATTGCATCTCTGACTAGTCTGGAAGCTAGTGCAGAGAAGGTGTCATTTTTTTTTAAAAAAAGAAACATCTGTCATTCTTGATAAGTTTAAATAGGCGAGAGGCACGCAGAGTCAGCATATTTCACAGGTAGCCAGTTAGCTTTTTCAGTGGTTTTGTGGTGTTCATTTCTTGGGGACAGAGGGATAAATCCGCAAATGACATTTGAAACAGACTGAATGGTGGCTACATTTGTTTTGGAAGGTGCAGCAATTAGTGTGAGGCAGTATTGTAGCTGAGCCAATAAGATGCCTTAACCTGTGGTATTTCTACAGGATCTGGATTGAAAAGGGGGAGATCCTATTAGCACAGAAGAGGACAGAATTGATTTATTTGTGTATTTAATCCAAGTAGAGTTGGAAATTTAGGAAGGGGTCCAACCAGTCCCCTACATATTTGAATGAAGTAACATTTTCAATAGTTTTAGATTTTTAGAGGCCTGGAGAGAGACAATATCGTGCAAGAGGCAGTACACATAAGTGTTGGAATGTATCAAAAAATCAGCTTTTTATAAGCCAGGCAAGTGCTGTAGCTCACAAATTATTTGTTCATTAAATGGGATATATACATTCTCAGTGTTTGAACTGGTGTAAGCATTACCCTTGGCTGTCTAGCACTCAATATCAGCCAGGTTCACTTACATAAATGTAATGGTGGTGTTTGGACAAATGATCCTATAACTCTTCATTTAATATGTCATGGCAAGATCATTTTATGGAAGGTTAATACATGGTTGCATATAGTATAGTTGTTTGTAGTGTTATGCTAATGTCAGGCACATTGTGGTCTGAATGTCATACTGAACAGGGAACACACACTGCACCACAGCAGTTTAGTAGATGAATCGGATCTTTTATTAAGGAACCAGGAAAGCCTTCCTTTTTGTATCAGGGAATGGATTTACATTTGAATTATGTATTAATACAAGCTAGATCTGCTGTAATTTAACTGAAGAATATTGTCACTGAGAGGAGTCTGACATCACATGCAGCATGTGATTACTTTTTTTCTTAAAGTGTGACTGGTGAGTTTACCTAGCTCACAAGTGCTTCTTTTCAGTTGCAAACTGGAAGCATTTTCTGATCAAGTGACTTGGATATGGTTACAAGCAAGTATATGAAGACTAAAGGAATCAAACCCAGAATACAAGTGAAGCATTGTGACAGTATAGTACTCTGCATTAAATCACCATATGGAAGAACCAATAGTAAGTACACATGAAAGGAAAACAACAACAAGCCCTTTTCTTATGCTTTTCATCTGAGTACTAAAAAATAATATGGATTGGTCATATCTATCATATTTTACATTTACAAGGCTGTGATAAATAATATTATTTTTGAAGAAACATCAACAAAAATAAAATGACCAGTATCCTGTGCTACAGCAGTTAAAAACTACGGTGGTGGTGCTGCGGTAGCGTTGTTGCCTCACAGTTAGACGTTGCCCGTTCGATTCTCAGTTAGAGCGTCTTCTGTGTGGCGACATGCGTGAATGGGCGTTCCTTTGCTGAAGGTTGTGCGTTAGGCCCGTTAAGCCAGTACATAAAAATCTACTGCCAATCATTAGCGGACCAGAGTTGTGCTGTGGCGACCCCTAACCGGGAAAAGCCGAAAGGCACAAACAAACATCCTGTGCTACAGCAGTTGGGGACCTGTTCTGTAATAATAATTCTGGCAGCAGAGGGCAGGCGAGTGGATGGAGATAAGGAGATCCAATCTTCAGGTTGGGGGGAGACATCTTAAGGAGCCTTTTTATCATTAGAAAAGTACTTACTTGAGGATGGACAAGAGTGTTAAGCTCTCTGAAAGTTTGCATTCCAAGTGTAGATGTGTGCTTATGCCTTTACCAGTGCATCTTCTGTGCAGTGCTTAGGAGACAATATGAAGGCCTTTCACTGACACAGACCATAAAATCAAAAATACCTCCTACCTTATGAATGAAAAAGCATGTCTTGTTACCCTAGACTGTCAACTTTAATGACTGGGGACAATGGAATTGGCATCTATTAAAGGAGTTCACTATAAATGGAATAGCATGGGAACACTGACTTTAAAGCATGTGATAGGAGACATTTTGGGAATAAACTGCTCCCAGGTATTTAGCAGTCTTTTCAAAACTGTTGATTAGAAAACAGCTCCATTTAATCTTACTGCAAATGGAAAAAATCTGTAAAAGATTTCTGATTGTCTTAGTTTAGTGTCATATTTTTATTTAGTTAGAGTGGTGCAGTTACTGGAGTTAATAATCTGTATGATTCAGTCATGATGGGTCAGAATATATGCCAGTTGCTGGAGTTATTAATTTCTGTGATTCAGTCATGATGGGTCAGAATATATGGCTGTATCAGTCCAGATCTATTGTAACAGGGTCTATATCATGATGTTGAATGATAAAATGAGCAAACAGTCTTTTATCGAACACGAAAAACCGAAAGCAGTAAATGTCGAACACACAGAACAGCGATTTTTTTTTTCCCCAGGGAAAAAAAAATCGTTGCTCCGCAAAAAAAAAAACAAACAAAAAAATAAAAATCCAAACACAAAATAAAGTGGGGGGGGGGGCTATACCACACACACCCCTACTTAAATATACCAACTCCAAGATCACACCACAGTGGAGGAAATGGCAAAGTCCCAAAAACGGCCCAGCAATTTTTTTCCCTGGGGAAAAAAATCACTGTTCTGTGTGTTCGGCATTCAGTGCTTTCGACTTTTAGTGTTCGATAAAAAAGCTTTTGCTCTTTTTATCGTTCGGCTTAGTAATATAGACCCATCTTACTGTTCTTTGCTAGTTAACCAGTCATCCTGCTTGTATTTCCAGACTAATTTCTTTTGTCATTTACTGTCTTCATGCAGGTTTGGAGGTGAGGAGTCTCATGAAGAGAACCGTGTGCACCTTGGTAATGCTATCATGGCATTCTACGCTGCCCTTATTGACCTGCTTGGACGTTGTGCACCAGAGATGCATGTAAGAATCCTGTCAGCGCTATCTTTGAGACATCTCATGCATCTGTCGTAAACTGTATACCATAATATAACTTACTGCTGTGTTGCAGAAATCTTCCTAAAGAAAGCAATCCTCAAGTACTGATTAGTTTAGAATGCGTTCATTTTTTCTGAATGATGTCGTTATATAGTCAATTAGTGATGCTGCCTGAAAACTAGGCTGGCAGAAGGAGGGCAGTGCGAAACAGTAATAGTTTAGGATATTTGTTATTTATATGAAAGTTGTGTATTATCAGTACATGGGCAGCATAACTTTTATATATATATATATATATATATATATATATATATATATATATATATGAGTCTGCAGCACAGTCAAGTAAGATCACAGTTTCAGTAGAAGTCAGTAAAAGATGATAAAAGAATGAAATGTATTGTAGGAATTATGTAATATCTTTTGTAATTAACTGCTTTTGTTATCTGAAAACTGTTTAATACATGGAGCTTTTCTCCCTGGGCCTCCACTGAAAAAGGGCTCTTCAGCTCAGTTGAACATTCCCAGACACCAAATGTAAAATAAATAATAAATAAATAAATGTGGGAAGCTGTGAGTTGCAAACATAGTGTATAAACAAGGAGGATAACGGTGAAGTCCGAATGCTGTATAAGTACATATAGGGGTATCTAGGGTTGCAGCCTTTGGAAAAATCAGAAACTGGATGAAAGACACACCCTTTGCTCTACCTTATTGGCTTTGATACTCTGCATTTTGCTTCACATCTGTCATCCCATTTTTTCACTTTCTGCTATTTACCATGCCCATTTTATGATGTAAATGGATGTACCTATCGTCAGTGTAGGAGGCGGAATAACATTTTTTTTTCTAACTCCCCTCAGACACAGTGACATCATACTAAAGCAATACATGTACAAAATGTGGAGTCAGTGACTTTTCAAAGCGTGGCATTTTGTTTGCCATGACAGACAGAATACTGAGATTTGTAAAGTAATGTCTGAACTACTTGATCAGCTCTTAGTTTTTCAGGTAGTCAAGAAAAACTTGGGAAGGTGGCATCCTAGAGTATGCCAGTTGCCAGGTCTCATCACCTGTGCTGTCTGCAGCTGGACAGACAGACAGAAAGTAGATGGGAACCATACTGTTACAGTATAGCAGGGGAAATCAGAGAGCTTAGCAGAGGGCTTGATGTGAGGCAGAGATGAAGAGCAGAGACTAGTGCAGTGAAGCAGAGTATGGAGAACTATGGGATAAGGCAGTCAGCAGATGGGCAGATAAGGTGCTGCTGAATCCAGACAAAAAAGTTATGATGAGATATGAACATGGGAGTTTAATTACTGTGAACTTAACTGTTTCTTCATGTAGAACCACAGGATAACTTTTTCTAAAGGGCTATGTGCATGCACACATGTGAAGGACTACAAAAAATAGCACACAAACTGGTATCAGCATAGTATTCTACAAGTTGGCATTCATTGTCAGGAGTGCAGTCTTGTACAACAGTCTGGTATGTCCATACAGTCAAGGCCTACCTGTTTATTAAAACTGAGGGTAATACTGTGGTGTTTGCAGATCTGATTTGTTTTCATGGAGAACATCCCAAGCTTAGGATGTTTATTGTGGATGTTTTCCCTGTTGTACTTTAACTGGAGTCGACTAAATTGATGATCTACTGAATCTGTGGCAGAGCAGGAACTATTTAGAAAGTACAGGGAGTTAGGTATGACAATGTTTGCTTGATTCAGGTTACTGTAAACTGTAAAATAAAACATATCGTCATGCACTACAGTCTTTGATTTCCTGTGTCCTTTAGCATTTTGATCTTGGTAATCAGACAAATCCCATACATGACAAAGGACAGCCCCAAATTTCAATCACAAAACTCATTACTCACTCTCCAGTAGTTCACTAATTAGGCATCTGCTACAGTTAACAGCAAGTGATGAACAAACATGGGATGTTATGTGATCCTATCTCGCCTACATTCTGTACTGATGGGCTCGGAGCCGATCCCTCGGCTCCGACTCGGCACGCTATGCTATAGAGCGAAGCCTCTTATTGGCTGAGCTATTTTCTATCCTAGGATGCACCACCACTAATCCCCCAGATCTCGTTTGCCGCTTACAAGCTAAGACGTGGTCTCAACTTGGCTGAGCTAAGTACTGTTTTCTTTCTAAAATTTCCTGTCAGGAAATCTCTTATTATTACCCAAAAAGCTGTTTTAACAGCTATTTTTGTTGTACGAGTGTGTTTTGGTACCTTTTGTTGTGAAAATTGTGTGTTTGATTAAGGGAAAGGTTTCCCGTTTAAGTTAGAGGGGCCTTCCCCTATTATTCAGCTAGTATCTTTATTTTTTCAAGAAGGTCAAGTACCCGTTTAAGTTAGAGGGTCTTGACCCTCCTTTTCAGTATTTTGTTCTTGTCTGATATTACATTGTATTGTGTCTTAAAAAAAAAAAAAAAAAGTTGTTGGTTAAAATTTTTTGTATTGTGGTAAAATCTTCATATAGATAGTGCTACTTTTACTAGTTTTAGTCTTTTGATAATACATTATGTCGAAAGAACATAGACCCTCCGGGTTCAAAAAGTGCACGAGGTGCGGTTATAAAATGTCTATAACCGATGACCACTCCTCGTGCGTATATTGTTTAGGTGCCAAGCACCTACAGGAGTCCTGTAGCGTGTGTCACGCCTTTTCATCTAGAGTCCTCCAAGAGAGGAAGAATAAATTAATATTGAAAGGGCTGATTAAACCCTCCTTCGAGGAGGCCTTATCTTCCTCTTCCTCTCCTACTAAAAAGAAGAAAAAAGCGTCGGCTCCGACCAGCCCGTCGGAACCGACTGCTAAGAAACCTAGGCAGGCTTCTCCATCGGCTCCACGAACTTCGGAGCCGAGGGCGGAACGGTCTGCCTCGATGCCTCCAGTCTCGACTCCTCTGGTTTCGGAGCCGAGGACTGGGGCGTCGAGAGGCGGGTCACCTTCATCAGCTCCACTGATTTTGGAGCCGATGAGGGTTGCCGGCTCAGACTCTTCCCCTTCGGCGCCGAAGCCCTCTTCGGCACCGAGGGAAATTGTTTTGGGATCTCCCTCTGAACCAATATTGGTCGAGTCCATTCGGAGCCGGTCCCCCAGTCCTTTGGAGCCGATGGAGAAGTCGGTTCGGACCCGATTGGTCTCATCTAGATCCTCCAAGATGTCTGATTCGGTCATCGACAGGGTGCTCCTAAGACTTTTCCAGTCTCCTGTGTTCCAAAGGTTAGTTTCGGCTCCAGCCCATTCGGCTTCGGAGCCGATAGTCCACCCTGTAGTTATGGTTCCTCCTCCAACAGCCTCGGCACCGTTGGAGCCGGTGCTGGTGGAGCCGATGGAGGTTTTCGGGTCGGGCCCGACCCTTACTCCAACTCCGGCTCTCGAGTCGGAGTTCGGTACGCGGACCTCCTCTGTCGGCCCCGGGGGGGACGCTTCGGGACTGATGTTTTCGGTCCCAAGCCTTCCTCTCGGTGCGTCGGCTGCGGGGGTACTGTCTACTGTTGTGGCCACGGAGGTGGGACCTTCCCAGGATTCTGGTGGTCCGGCCTTCAGGGCCATGAGGAGTGCTTTAGCCATATCCTCTTTGGCTACCTCCACGGTCTCTCCAGCACCTTCCCTGCATACGGAGACTAGGTCTTTGGCAGTCCCCCTGTCCTTAGACAGCGGAGCCCTGGGGCCTGAGGTCACCCCCACTGGGGGTTCCCCCCCTCCTGGAGGTCCCTCTGAAGCCTCTTCGGAGGAACCTCCAAGGAAAAGATTGTGCAAGAGGAAGCACGTTGACTCCCCTGATGAGTCTCTCACGTCAGACACTGATCTTGATGATGCAGAGGGGTCCCCTAAGTCGTCCTCAGATGATGTCTCCTTTGCAGACATCCTGGAAGCCCTCAAACAATGAGGCGGCTGGCAATCCAAACCCCCTTCTGCTGACGAGTCGGTGTTCCTTAAGGCCTTCGGGGCTCAGCCCTCCGCCTCCTGGGTGTCTCCGCCCTTCGAGCTTCTAGATTTGATCTGTCGAAGGGCGTGGGAACACCCAGACTCTGTGGAGCCGGTGCCTGCTCGCCCAAACAAGTTCCTGTCAGCACCCCCAGAAAAGGAGTTTTTGACGAAAGGTGTGGCTGTAGATGCCTTGGTGGTGGCATCTGCTACCCAGCAAGATGTAGCAGAGGCTTCGACGTCCGTCCATCTT
Source organism: Protopterus annectens (assembly GCF_019279795.1). Lineage (NCBI taxonomy): Eukaryota > Metazoa > Chordata > Ceratodontiformes > Protopteridae > Protopterus > Protopterus annectens. Next base: position 678,859,029 of record NC_056725.1, read on the forward strand.
CCTAATAAGGAGTCTAGGAGCATGGATCGGTACGGTAAGTGCACCCTAAGTTCAGCGGCCTTTACTTTAAGGTCCCTGAACTATCTAACGCACTTCACCAGGTTTCAGAGGGATCTGATCAAGGAGCTTTCAGATACCCTCTTGGGTAACCTACCTGAGCAGCTGGCCCAGACGGTTGGCTCTCAGTTGGCTACACTGTCATCCATATCAAACTCGTCCATGAGGCTCATTTCTTATGCGGCCGAAGGCGAGTAGAGCGGCGGTACAGGTATTGCTCACGGAGGCAAGCCTGGCTCCGCCTGTGTCATTTTGGAAGCCTTCAAGTCTTCCTTTGCCGACGCCTTTGATGGGTCCTCTTTGTTTGGACCCAAGGTAAAGGACACATTGACCCGCTGCGAGCAAGAAGGTAAGACTTTGACTGTCAGGGGCACGATTTTCCACTCCCTTCGGCCTTACCCCAAGGCTAAAAGAGGAGGGAAAATGTGGTTCCGTAGATCTCAGAAGTCTTATCCCTCACAGCAGGACGATCCCCCTTCTAGAGGCAGAGGAGGGGGAAATTCTTCTTGAAGACGCCATCCCAGAGGCGGCAGAGGCCCCCGCAACACTGGAGACCGCGAATCCTTTCGTGGCTCTTCAGCCTTTCACAGTCCCTGACGGATTGCCCGACTGTGTAGCTCCGGAGCCAGTCGGGGGTCGTTCGAGGCACCTAAAAGCCTGGGAAGGTATCACTCAGGACCGATGGGTGCTTCAAATTATCGCCGGAGGTTACGCCATCCCCTTTTCTCTCTCCCCACCTCAGTCCAAAAAAATCCCGGACCCGCCACCCAGTCAACGGGAAATTGCAGCCCTAGAAGTTTCAAAGCTGCTTCAAAAAGGAGTCATCCAACCGGTCCCCGCAGACCAGATCGGATTAGGGACTTACTCAAGATTCTTTTTGGTGCCAAAAAAGACCGGGGACTTGAGGCCCATTTTGGATCTCAGCATTCTAAATTGTTCAGTCAAAAAGTCCAAGTTCCGTATGGTCACCCTACAATCCATTCTCCCACTGCTGGAGAAAGGTGTTTGGATGTACTCCATAGATCTCAAGGATGCTTATTACCATATCATGGTACATCAAGCGTCCAGGAGACATCTGCGCTTCAGCCTAGGAGATAGTCATTTTCAGTTCCGCGCGCTGCCCTTTGGTCTCACCACAGCCCCCAGGGTGTTCACCAAATGTTTGGCGGTCGTGACTGCTCACCTGAGAAGTCTAGGATTCCAGGTGTTTCCGTATCTAGACGACTGGCTCCTAACTGCCACCTCCAAGCATCTACTATTGCGGAGCCTACAAGTCACAATATCACTGGGCACTTCCCTTGGAATCACCTTCAGTTGGCCAAAGTCTGTGTTGCTGCCATCTCAACGCATAAGATTCATCGGAGTAGAGATAGACTCAAACCGAATGCGGGTCTATCTACCTACAGAAAGGATACAAACCATACAGACTCAAGTTCGAGCCTTACTTCCCAGATCCAAAGCCCCAGCCAGAATGGTCCTGCAGCTATTGGGATCTATGTCTGCCACGGTTCTTCTAGTTCCCCTAGCAAGGTTGCACATTAGAATTCTCCAGTGGCTTCTTTCAACACAGTGGTCCTTTCAGGATCTCCCTCTCAGTCACCTCATATGGATCACGGAAACCTGCAAACGGGACCTTCGCTGGTGGCTGGTGCCCTCCAACCTGGATCAGGGACGACCCTTTGTTCCACCTCCTCCTGTGGCCACTTTGACTACGGACGCCTCCCAGATGGGGGGGGGGGGGCATTCCCTGGGCAGGTCAGTCCAAGGCAAATGGCATTCGGAAGAGTCCCTACTTCATATCAACATCTTAGAAATGAGGGCGGTGTTTCTGTCCCTACAAGCCCTTCACGATTACCTCCCTCAGGGCGTAATTGCCGTTCACTTCGACAACATGTCAGTAGTCTGGTACCTGAACAAGCAGGGAGGGACCAGATCCTACCCCCTTTGCAGAGAGGCCATGAGAGTTTGGGAATGGGCAGTGTCGACCAAACGATTTCTAGTGGTGACTCATATCCCTGGCAAGGCCAATGTGATAGCCGACAGACTGAGCAGAACTATCCTCTCTCCACACGAGTGGTCTCTGAACATTACGGTTGCAAATCAGATTTTCAGCAAATGGGGAATTCCTTGTTGCGACCTCTTCGCAACCCCGCTGAATGCGAAGTGCAAAAAGTTCTTCTCCCTCACTCTGGCTCCGGGGGAGAGCCCTATGGACGCACTAGCCCATCCGTGGCCCACCGGCTTGCTATATGCTTTTCCCCCAGTTCCCCTCCTTCCCAGAGTGATCCAAAAGGCGTCTCACTTGGGGAGCAAAATTATCTTAGTTGCTCCATACTGGCCTCGTCAGGTATGGTTTCCCCTATCTTCGGAAGTATGCACTGGACGGTCCATAGTTCCTGGATCAGATCCCAGACCTATTAGTTCATTAGTCGGGACTACTCCACCAGTCCCTCCACACCTTGAAATTAACAGCTTGGCTCCTCCTCTTCCGACTATAGTCAGGAATCGTACCTTAGACCCGGAAGTTGTACATATCTTATCTTCGGCCCACAAGTCTGCCACTAAGAAATTGTATTCTAGCAAATGGAAGAGATTTGCTATTTGGGCTCAACTCCGGGGCCTGGATCCCATCACTATTCCCGTATCAGAAGTCCTGAAATTTCTAACTTCCCTATTCAATCAAGGTTCTTCAGTCTCTACCATCAAGGTTCAATTGGCAGCTATTTCCAATTTTCACGAGTCTATAAACCCACCTTTAATGAGCAACAGATTGTGTAAGACCTTCATGAAAGGTGCTGCGCTTTTACAACCTCCGATTTCTCATCTTGCTCCTCCATGGGATCTCGATGTGGTGTTACGTGCCTTAACTTCCTCCCCCTTCAAACCGGCAGCAACATGCGATTTGAGATTTCTATCGTGGAAAACTGCCTTTCTGGTTGCGATTACTTCTGCCAGAAGGGTTTCAGAGCTTCAAGCTTTGTCTGTAAAACCTCCGTACCTGTTTTTTCACAAAGATAGAGTATCTCTCAGGCCAAATCCATCCTTTGTCCCTAAGGTTTGTTTCAGTTTTTGCCTACAACAGTCATTAGAACTTCCAGTTTTCTTTCCAAAGTACTCAAACAAAGCGGACTACATATTCCACACATTAGATGTCCACAGGCAATTGCATTTTTATTTAGATAGGACCAAACAAACAAGGAAAACAGATCAATTGTTTGTATCCTTTTCGGATAATAAATTGGGCAAAGCCGTCACAAAGGTCACTATTGCCAAATGGATCAGGGACTGTATTACTCAAGCTTATTCCTCTTCTAATAAAGAGCTTACGACCTCTGTCAAAGCTCATTCTACAAGAGCTATGGCTACTTCAGTAGCATTCCATTCTAAGCTTGCCATTAGTGACATTTCTGCTGCGGCTATGTGGTCTTCCCCGCACACTTTCATTTCTCACTACAAATTGGATATGGCATCTCGGGGGCGAGCTTCATTTGGTTCCACAGTGCTCAGGAGTGTTTTCCAGTGAGCCACCCAGGATTTAGGTGCTAGGGACGCTGTCCCATCAGTACAGAATGTAGGCGAGATAGGATCACATAACATCTTTTAGTTATGTACTTACCATAACTTTTGATGTTTGGGATCCATCTTGCCTACATTCCCAATAACCCACCCTCCTTCCCCCCTTCCTTGGAGATCAGAAGAGATCAGAAGGTCCGAATCCTGTTGTTTCATCTTGAAACATCTGGCAATGTTATATAAACAAGTTATGTATGTGTGCATGAATGTGGACAAACAAGATCTGGGGGATTAGTGGTGGTGCATCCTGGGATAGAAAATAGCTCAGCCAATAAGAGGCTTCGCTCTATAGCATAGCGTGCCGAGTCGGAGCCGAGGGATCGGCTCCAAGCCCATCAGTACAGAATGTAGGCGAGATGGATCCCAAACATCTAAAGTTATGGTAAGTACATAACTAAAAGTTATCTTTCAAACACTTGTAAATCATTCATCTTACTTTCATCAGCCTATCGAGTCTCCTGCTCGTTGACGAAACAAAAACAAAAACTGTACATCAATGCTCTTAACACCACAAGATCAACTGAATGGATCCATACACCAAACAACCCAACGCAGACCTGAAGGGTCTATATTTTAAGTGCGAACACTTAGGTTGTCAAATATGGCATGATCGACGCCTATTAAGCAAACGCTCAATTCACTGAAACCACAAACGCTTAAATACAGATAACCTAATTGTTTTCTTTGGCCAACACCTTTCCACCCAGTGACGTAAATAAAACATACTTTCCACTACACCGCTCGTTACATACTACCCACCCAAACAAAATAAATAAACCACATACATGCACTAACCGAAACCCTACGTCTAACCCTACACTAAACCTTACATACATTACTATCTATGCACTTACCTTAGCTCGCACCCTAACCCTAAGGTCCGTAACTATCACACAGTTACCTTATGGAGCTATACCGCAGAAGGGCCAACTATGCTGATTCGAGATTTCGAATTTCACGGTTTCGGGCATTGGGTGTACTCGCAGTTCGCACAATAGGTGTCAATCATGCTGTATTCGACAACCTAAGCGTTCACGCTTACAATATAGACCCGACCTGAACAGCTGAAATATAGGTTCAAAATGTTTAGCAAAACTAAATCAGGTTTAGAGTGCAAATAAGTAAATAATCTTTAGTACAGACTCTGAAGTTCATCCATAAGTGATCACACTCCATCTTTGGATGTTTGATCATGATTTCCAAAAACTTCCATTTTATATATTTGTTGACTTCAAGACTTTCAGTAGGTCATTAAAGATAGCATGTTATTTCACCTGCTAAAAACCGGACATCTCTTTCAGACCCTCTGCATAACCTCATGATATCGCCAAATGCACACATGCAATAAAGGTACTGTCATTACCTCTCCTCGCTCAAGCCTAGATTACAATAAATGCATATATTGTGTTTACAGTAGTGTATTCTACATGCACGTCACTGTGTCATTTAACTGCTAGAGATGCACTTTATTTCATTATGTTTGTTATATAGTCTGCCCACACTTCACAGCATCATTTAGGTATAGTAGATGCACTGTAATTCACTTTAGTGTACTGTATCCTCTCTGCACTTTACACCATCATGTAGGTACTGTAGATGCACCATGTTTGACTGTTTACTGTACTGTGTTCTGCCTGTATGTCACAGCATCATTTAGGTACCATAGATGCGCTGTATTTCACCATGTTTACTGTATTATATTCTAGACAGTCTTCTGAAACAGACAGTGTGTGTCACTAATGCTGTCAATCAGGGATGACAGTATTGCCAGTCTTAAGTTCTCATCCAAACCTACACAGAATAACAGTAACAGTTGCTTTGACAATCACCCCACAATGGCACAGAGATCTGAAAAATGTCTGATGAATAGGCCATTAAAGGAAAATGCGTTGAATTTTAAAAGGCAAAGTAATCTCTGTGCATTATAGTTCAGCATCAACTAAAATAATGGGTAAAAGACTAGACCCATTAAGAAAAACAACAAAAATCTGAACTCATCAGTTGCTAGTTTTCCCTTCTGGATGAAATCAGCAAGCCTCACCTGTGCATGATGTTGAAAAGAACTCTCCTAAGGAAAGTAATTAGAGTTAAACAATGGAGAAATTTCAAAAGATACGCAACAAAACCGGATGCTTTGCAACTTTACCAGAGCAGTTAGAAAGAAGATAATTGACAGTTGTCAAGAAAGTATGAGACATTTGTCTTTGCAAATGACAGCCATTTGCTTTCTTGCAAGCATAACTACCTGTGCATATATTTTTAATCTGTTATGTTCTATGTCTGATAAAGGAAAAGATGCTTTTCATTTATGGTTTTGAAGTACAAAGCATACAACTGAATTGAATAATGTGTGTGTGTAAACATCATGGCAGTTAAGCCATACACTGACATATCAGACATCTTTTTGAGAGATTTGAGATTTCAAGTATCTGCATTCTTATTTTATGTGCTTATACCTGTGGCTGGTGGAATTGAAGGATAAAGTTCGTACTACAACCCAGGAGACCTGAGTTCAAACAGTGACTCAGTTGCTTGAAAGTGCAGGCAGGGAAGATGAGTGAACCCATCATGAGGGAGGGCACACAGTTGGGGCACACTTGTGCAGTTCAGTTTCCCTGGTGGAGACTGAGGGAACATCTGTATGGTACTGCTTGAGGGTGAGCAAGGCACCCTTTTGATTTCAGTCCCTTGTGAATGAGGGGTGGTTCACTGCTAATACCTTCTTCATGCCCGCCCTCAGCGTACTACTTTTGTGGAAGAAAAAGAAAAATACACTTTTTCAATGGCAGTAGGGTGCTGCCCCAGGATGCCTTGACCTACTGATTAGTCCAACCATGGTCAAAGCAAGTCTGGGGGGAAGTTGGGAGGGCAGGCCCATCAACTGAGCAGAGGAAGAGGGAAGAGCTGATGGTCAATTCTGAGGAGGACAAAAAAAAAAAAAAACAACACTGTGCAACTACATTTTTAGCCTTCACCTCATCTGTACATTACTAATCCCATTTGCTCATTGTCCACTTAAAAAGCACTATTCATTAATCCTAAAACTAAAGCCCTCCATGACATATAGCTTTTATAGTACAGCATAGCCATCTCTATCTCACACTCACATTCATTTATGTAAGAAATACAATTCAGATAATGAGCAGGAAGGCTCTGATACTTGCTGGTGAGGTTTGGGTATATTAAGGAGATGGAGTTCTGATATCAACAGAGCACTATTTTTGTGCATTTCATAAGTTTGAATTGTTTATATAAATTTTCAGTAGAGTTTTGCCTTTCCTCCCCATCCATACTTGCATTGTGGTGATTGGTGCAGCATTTACTGTGTTGGCCTCATCTGGAGTCCACTAAGTGATAATGTAGGGATGGCTTCCCTCACCACTGGAGTCTGCAGGCATTAGGAGGACCACAATGACAACCACCTGCCGCTTTTCAGCTACAGCTCCTTGCCAGTACTTCAAGTACTCAAGTCTTGAACAGACTCTTTTGGGTCCACATCTCTGATCTTCCTTTGTATATGAGAGAAACTGTTCTGGATATGGGGCTTGAATTCATCTAACACAGAATCCTCTGCTGCATGTTCTCAGGATATCTTTTGTACACATTTGTGTTTCCAGCATGTATCCATTTCCTCCCCATTCAGCTAACCCAGATCCCCACTCAGTGTAGATCAGCTCACAGATAAGCAGCAGTGAAGACCTGAGTATCTAGATTTGATGACTCATCCATACAGTCAGTCACTGGCTTGGGGCACAAAGTGCTATGATACTAAGTATAATGATGGGCAGATGGGCATTAACACACCCATACCTCTCATCAGTCCAGAATTTTGCAGAATATCCAGATTTTTGTTTTATATTATTGGCCTTTTCCTTATAGGTTTTATGGTTTTCTCTCAAATCATTGAGAAGTGAAGTCACTAAATAATGACAATTTGAGTTTCAGACTTCATATCATTCAGAAAATGCATATTAATGCAAAGTCTGTTATTCTAGTAACTTTCTATATTTACATGAACAAAATTTAATATTTGTAACTGATTTTGAGCATTTGTCTTTCATTATTTTTGGCGTTGTCCACAATTCCTACACTAATAGGTTGAGAAGTACGGTCAAAAAACATTCACACATATACTTTATTAAGGTTGCTGTTTAAAGAGTTTACAGCTGAATTTTGTGATGTAATGCCTTTTAGATTTGACCTACTGTGCAGTATTATGTCATGTATATTTGGGTGGTAATGCCTTTTTGTGACCTCCATGATTATGGTAATCAGTGCCTGTAATGTACTGCAGCTAATGCCACTTCTGACCTGTTGGACAGAACGAGAGGACTGAGGAAAAGGGACGTTCTGAATGGATGACTGGCTATTTTCCTCACTACAGCTCTATAATTTTGTCAGTATATGGCTCCACTTTACCTTTTGTTTTGTGTGTTGGAGAATTTTAGATATGGCTAACTTAAATATCAAAGAAGAGTTCCTTTCAAAACAGCACAAACATACACACTCACAAAGTCTTTCCTATAGTGCTGAAGGTTTAGTTTTGCATGTATTAACAATGTTTTGCTGTAAAGTGTATACCTTCATCTGCAAATGTGCAAATATTATGAGGAAAATTCTACATCTGTGGTGAAATAGGTTGACGTTTATTGATTCTAGCAGTTATTGCTGTAGATATGTGGAAATTCAGGAACAGACTTGAAGGCACCATTATGTAGTGTTTCCCTGGGCTCTGAATGGTACTCATGACTAACTATAGCTGCCAGGAAGGTGGAACTAACACTTTTATTTTAATGGCTATAAAAATTCTGTAAATTCATATCTTTGTAAATAATCATCATGCTAACAGTCATTTCATTTTCTACACATAAAGCCAATCATAAACTTAGCAGTAGCACAGAATTAGATAGTGTTATCCTGCTGAATGTCTTTGAATGGGGATCATGTATTGGTACAGGCAGACTATTTTTTAGATAAACAGGTAAATAGGTACTGACAATTTAGAACAGAAAATAGATGTATTTTCTTACTACAACTCATAAAAATAATGAGTGCTTTCTGAAAGGTATTTGCAGATGTAACCTGTTATGTCATGAAAATGTGTGTACTTCAAATTCTAGAAACAGTATGTATGGTATAATATTTGTATCCTTACTACGCAGCTAATTCAAGCAGGGAAAGGTGAGGCACTGCGTATCCGAGCCATCCTACGTTCTCTGGTCCCAATAGAAGATTTGGTTGGTGTCATCAGCCTCCCGCTACAAATTCCTGCATTTGGGAAGGGTAAGATATGACATGACATGTAATAATGCAATTTTCAATAAAAAGAAAATTAGGCCTCATCCAGGCTTCTTTATTATCTGCTGGTCAAATAAAAAAAAAAAAAAAACAGTTTTTTTTTTCATGCAGAGCCTTGAAACAGTGATAGGATATAACCCATCTATGTAATATAGACCATGTTCCTATGCATACTGGATGTCATAGTGAGTGATAAAGGCAATGGTATTGTATATTTTATCATGAGGGTCACCATCACATGGTGCTTTGTTTGTGTGGTCACCACATAGGCTGTCTGCGGCCTTGCTGTTCCAGAATCTCCATCATACCACAGTCTAAGGGCCAAACAACTTGCTCATCCTTATATAATAAAATAGAGGACAGTTCATTCATAAGAATTTGTAAAAGAGTGTACTTTTTTTGGAAACTTTATGTAAGCTCACTATTTGCCTGTCAAGTTGAATTTTCCATTCTTCCAGGTCCTCTTGTTTCCCTGTAAAGTTCTTGTTACAGACACCTGTTTCTCGTTCTGTACTCAGCCTGATAGCATTATGTATTTTGAGGCAGTGAAGTAACTGCCTTGTCACCATAAAACTCTTTATTGTTATCTCACAATGATTCAGTATGTGAGAGCTATAATTATATGATTCAGTATGTGAGAGGTATAATTATTTACTTAACTAACAACATATATACACACACAGCACAGAGCACTTATACTAAAACAGCATATGCTGAAATTGTTAAAATAACATTGCCTAAGCCTCACAGGCTAAAGAGTAAGAAATCTCAGATATTAGAATACATAGCAACACACTCACCTTCACCCGTCACACCCACACCTAAGACACATACCTCTAAGAGTCACAAGGGAGCAGTCCCCAAGCCCCTATGGCCCACTGAGCCTGCATCGAACCATGGTAATGTTTTAGCAATGGGTGACTCTAATGTAAGGCCTGTGGACACCATGCTCAGCAGGCTGGAAAGAATAAGATGAGATTTAGCTGTCTTTCTGGAGCCAGAATTATGGTTGTAACAAGGACTCTTGAGTCCCTCCACCTTGACAAATATGATTATGAGCTGATAGTGTTCCATGTTGGGGTGAACAATCTTAGACATTCTACCCAGATGGACATGCAGAAAGATATGATTGAGCTTGTTATGTATGTGCCTGAGGCAGGAAAGACATTGATCTTCTGTGGTATTTTACCATCAACTAAATAGACAATAATGGTGTCACTGTCAGAATATTCCAAACTATTATAAGCACACCAAAAAGTTTATTATAAAGCTTTCGGGTCTCACACCCTTCCTCAGTACAAATAAAATAAGCACATTCAGCATTTAAATAGGAGATTAAAATCAAGTCACATGCTTCAGCCCACCCATTCACTCATTCAACAGTCAAATCTTAAAAGAACATATACATACATAAAAAAACTTTTAAAACACATTTAAATATATGCAAATGAAACATTCACTTATTAAACATTTCTAATATCAATTCACTTATAAAACATATACAGCAAAGCAAATAAATATTATATTTACGTTTTATAACAACAAGTCACAGCTTCTCTCTACGTCTTTTAATCACAATTGGCTTTAAACTAATGGCATTATTTAAACCAGGGAAACAGTCTGCCTGTAATCTAACTATCCATTCAAGCTCTTTAAGTTCTAATAAATTATTCATATCCCCTTTTCTTAAACCTATTCGTACTGTGTCCAGTATCCTAAATTTAAAACTATGCTGTTCACCTTTATCTTGAATATGCTTACTTAATGCATTTGTTATAATATTCCTTCTCATATCAGATTTATGCTCTATAATCCTTGCCTTAAGCTTCCTAGTTGTCTTACCTACATAGAACGATGAACATAATGTGCAAGTTGCCAAATACACCACTTGCATCATATTACAATTTGTCAATACCTTCATTGTAAATACTTCTCCCGTAGTGGGGTGTTTAAAATAATCTGTACCTTCATATAGATCATTACAACAGGAACAATTGTAACATTTTCTTGTTCCTGCTGTTGTCTCTAATTTCACTGTATTTAATTTAAAATCTTTATAGCATAATTTTTGTTTTAATGTTTGTGAATTCCTATACCCATATCTTGGCCTTTCTCCCACTATTTTAACTATTTCTGGCATGGCCATTAAAATAGGCCAATGTCTTTCTATTATTCTACAAACATTATAAGTGTTCAGATTATAAGTAGTGAGATATCTAACCACATTATTATCCTTATTTATATCTTCCTGATTTTTTATAAGTCCCCCTCTTAAAATTGGCCTATATCTATCAGCCCTTTCCTTTAACACCTCTTCATATGCCATATTTATAATTCCAGAGTAACCATTATTCTGAAATTCTTGCTTCATATTATTTGCTTGTTCTTTAAAATAGCTCTCAACTGTATTCAATTTACTTATTCTTATAAATTGCGCCTTTATTATTCCCTTAAAGGTGTGGGGGGCGTGCATACTTTTTCTATTTATATATCTTGAGGCATCTTCTTCTTTCCTGTGTACTGTGGATTCTAGTAGACTCCCATTTTTAAACAAGTGCACGTCCAAATAATTTATGTTAATATTTGATGCCTCCATTTTAAATTTCAGAAAATGTGTTGATGTATTCAGATATTGTAAATATTCCTGTAACTCTAATTGAGAACCACCCCACAACAAAAAACAATCATCTACAAACCTCTTATAGAGAAGTATTTTCTTATTTAATTGAAATTTATTATTCAATTTACTTCCTTCTCCCATTCATACAAAACTAGGTTTGCATATGTGTTAGCAACTGGGGTACCCATCGCTACCCCAGTTAGCTGTAAGTATGGTTCTCCATCAAATATAAATACATTATGTGTTAATACTATTTCAAGAAGTGTACAAATATTTTCTATTTCCCTTCCACACATTTTTATTTCCTCATTCAAAAAATTACGTATCGCTTCCACACCATATGCATTAGGTATAACAGTAAATAATGATGTTATATCAAGGGTTACCATTGTATATTCTTTTGGCTCATAGAGATTACACCAATTACACAGGCTATCTAAAAAATCATTAGTATCCTTGAGTACTGTAGAGCATTTTTCCATATATTTCCTCAGTATATTCTGCAAATATTTAGAAATAGGTTCCGTAATCCAACCACCACCTGATACTATGGGTCTCAGTGGTGGTTTTCAAGATCTTTATGGATTTTAGCTGTCTTTCTGGAGCCAGAATTATGGTTGTAACAAGGACTCTTGGTTCCCTCCACCTTGACAAATATGATTATGAGCTGATAGTGTTCCATGTTGGGGTGAACAATCTTAGACACTCTACCCAGATGGACATGCAGAAAGATATGATTGAGCTTGTTATGTATGTGCCTGAGGCAGGAAAGACACTGATCTTCTGTGGTATTTTACCATCACCCAGATTGATGCCAAGATTCAAATACAAGATAGCTGGCTTTAATAATTGGCTATGTAGTTGGTATCATTCTAGGGGAATCCAGTATTTGTCAGCTTTGAATAAGATGAGTGACAGGTCTTTCTGCTTTGCCAGGGGTGGCCTTCACCTGTCTTATCAAGGCTTTTACATTCTGGCTAAAGCCTTTGCTGTCCCCATTGTACCTTTTTAGGTAGAGTCCATCTGATGTTCGTTTCAGCTTAGTAGATTCTAACATGAAACACATTATTGTGGCACTACACAATGCCAGGAGTCATAAAACATTCCAAACTTGAGGCTTTCCTGCAACTTGAACACATTCATGTATGCATAGTTACAGAAACTATATTTCAGAGCAGTGAAGGCACTCCCTCCATTCTGGGTATAGTGTCTATCACATCTTCAGACCTACTGCTAATTCTGGAGGAGTATCAGTATTTGTCAAGGCTATCATCACCTCCTGACGGATTCCTTGGAACATCACATGTAAAATCCTAGAAGTCCAAATCACCCTTAACAAGACTAATTACCACGTCATAGCTAGCTATATAACACCTTCTATGTTCCCTTCTGAGCACGATAGCTATCTTAACACATTAGCTGAAATTCCCATTAAACCCAAGATTTTTCTGCTGGGGGCCTTCAACTATCCAACAATAAACTGAGTGATCTACACTGGCAATGGTCGGCATGCCCAGCACCTTCTTTCACAGCTCCATATGTGCTATTATATTTCATTAAATCAGACCATAATTGTGTGACCTTTTCCTTTAAAAATAGTGGTACTCCTCCTGTAAATACCTCTGTGTTTATGGACTTCTCAAAGCAAACCTTCTTTAATTACTAGATGACTAAAATAAATTCTGTTGTAATATCCTATTGCTAAAGCTGCTACCTATGCCTCTGACTTTGACAACCCTACTTAAATAATTTTATTGATAAGGTAGTCCCTATTCACAACAAATATAATGAGAAGTTTTAAAACAAACCCCTGTGGTGGAATACCTGTATAACTAAATAGCAACTGCTTAAGGCTTATAAGAGATCTCATTCTGCCTACCTTAAGAGCACACGTAAGCAAACTAAAAGATCAGACCATAAACTAATCTCACTGGATATTCACATCCCGACCCCACCCCCTGCCCAGAAAACCACAGTGAAAAACTTCTCTAAAGCAAATTTCACACTCCTCAAAACCGAGGTGGAATCCTTCAAAGCCCCCGGGCCTCTGGAAAATATGGCCCAGACCGCAGAATCCTTTATAAACGCATTCTATGAACACCTTCAGGAATGCATGGATCATGCAATCCCAAATAAAACCAAGACCCAATCCTCCAAAGGCAGACGTCATGTCTGGTGGACCACAGCCATAAACAAACTATACAATAGAAGGAGGAAGCTACTACATGATAGAGCAAAATCCCAAAAAGGGAAGGCATCTCTGATCAGTATTAGCAAAAAACTACGGGCACTCATAAAATCATCGAAGGCCAGCTTCGAGAGAAAAATTGCACAGGACACTAAGGATAATCACAAGGCTTTCTTTAGTTATGTTAGGAACCTGGGTGGGAATTCCCAGATATGCTCAGAATTAGTCCAAAATGACAAAAAATACACCGAACCCACAGACATTGCCAACATCCTAACTGACAGGTTCAGTGCAAACTCCCCCCCCCCCCACCAAAAGGGCAAATGTCTATCCCAGCAGAGTGCTGCCCCCCTGACATCTCAGATGCTCAGGTAAGAGCCGCCCTCTCCAAAGCAAAAAACACAGCATGAATGGGACCAGACGGTGTCCCGGGCTGCGTCCTACATGAACTCCAAGAAGAGCTAAACCCAAACTTAAAACTACTGTTCAATCTCAGCCTTACTGCAGGATATGTACCCAAAGATTGGCGTACAGCAACAGTGGTCCCTCTCCACAAAGGTGGTGCCTCAACGGATCCTGGAAACTATTGCCCCATAAGCCTGACTAGCTTGGTTTGCAAAGCTATGGAAAGGATCATCATGGACCTCATAAATAAAGATATTGGGGACCTACAGACACTGGATCCTACCCAGTTCGGCTTTGTTAAGGGCAGATCCTGCCTCTTAAACCTGGTTGATTTCTTTGAAACAGTCATCAAGGCCATTGACGAGGGGAAGGTGGTCCACACAGCCTACCTGGACCTCGCAAAAGCCTTCGATACAATACCCCACTCGGGCATTATAGATAAGCTCACCAGCTTAAATATAAACCCCTATGTCACTAGATGGGTTGCAAACTGGCTCAAGGACAGAACCCACATGGTTAGAATTGCTGGAGCCATGTCAGACTCCAAACCAGTTACAAGTGGTGTCCCACAAGGCTCAGTCCTGGGTCCTCTCTTGTTGGGTATATATTTCTCAGAGGTACAGGCAAACACGGAAGGACTGTGGCTGACCAAGTTCGCAGATGACTGCAAACTGGGCACCATAATCGACTCTCCAGCCGACACAAGCATCCTCCAAAAGGGCCTCATAGAAACAGACAACTGGTGTCAGAGCCATGGCCTCAAGCTAAACGCCAAAAAGTGTATAGTCATCCCCTTTGGCAAAAGCAAAGTGCCCACAAATTACCACATAGCTGGTAATCCATTAAGTACAGAAGAAGTAATTAGGGACCTAGGGACCCAAGTTGATAGCAATCTCTCATTTGACAACCACATGGCCAAAGTGGTTAGAAAAACATTTTATATAGCCCACCTAGTCATGAAGGGATTCACATCTAGATCAGGGGAGGTCATCGTGCCTCTTTACTCATCCCTCATCAGGCCCATAATTGAGTACAATGCCCCTTTTGGGATGTACCTTACCAGACACCTGCAGCAACTGGAAAGACCCCAAAAGTACCTCACCAAGAGGAACAAAGGGCTCAAACAGATGCCATATGCTGCCCGGTTAAAGAAACTCCAGCTCTACTCAGTGGCATACCGCCTGCTCAGAGGCGATCTGTGCCTGACGTATAAAGCCATGTCCAACCTGGAATTAATGGACATGCTGCACCTCAGAAAATCCAAATCCCATCGAGCTACGCGCTCGAGAGACTTGAACCTCAGCACTGAAATAAATAGGGCATGCTGGAGGGACAGATTCATAACCCAGAGGCTCCCTTCACTCTGGAATAAAATCCCAGTCCAGGTTAGGCAGAGTCCCTCATTGACTCCCTTCAAGAGGAATCTTGATGAGTGGATGGGAGATTGTGGGTTTACCCCGGGTATCACTTCTGTGTCACTGTTAGACAGAGGCACAGTATACTAACCTCGAAAAAGGGCATAGCAAAATTAATTTAAAATGGGCGGTGAAAGCCAAACACACTCTGGCTAGGCTTATAAATGCCCTAGGGCAGATAGCCTAGTATGAACCTATGAACCTATGAACAAAGAGCTTAAGGGGACAAGTAGGAAGCTCAGAGCTGAGAATGAACTTAAAATAGCTACTAAAACAAAAATAACTGCAAATCTGTCTTCAACTGTGTCAGGAAGTTAAGAACAAACACCCAACGGTGTTCAGAGCTAATTCACAATAATATTACACTCTCTCACCCAAAGGAAATAGTTAATATCCAGCTAACATAGCTAATATCATAGCTAACAAATTTAGTGCAAATTTTAGTCCGCTCACAGTTATAGATATCCCGCAGGTTCCCCAGTTCCAGCTACCTCCTTTAATTACTATAGAACAAGATCTTTCTCAGCCGTTTCAAAAGCTAAGAATACTTGATCCATGGGCCCTGACAACATACCAGGTTACCTGATTATCAGTGCCAAATATGGCCTTTCTGAACCCCTACCTAAGCCTCGCCACTGGTTACATTCCTGAAACCTGGAAAACCGCTATTGTAATGCCATTATACAAGGGTGGCCCGGCCACATATGCTGAAACTATAGACCCATTAGCCCTACTGACCTGATATATAAAGCTATGGAGTGCATTATCTCAGATTACATCAACCTGGACATTGAAAATCTCTCAATCCTGGGCCCTCGTCAATTTGGTTTTATCAAAGGAAGATCCTGCTTCTTTAACCTCACTAATCTCTTTAAAAAAGTAGTTGAAGGAGTGGATAGTGGTTATGCAGTGCATACAGCATATTTAGACCAGGCCAAGGCCTTTAACACTATTCCTCATGCAAGCATTACTGAGAAACTTGTAAATATCAGTACAAATCCTTATATTGTGCAATGGATAGCTAACTGGTTGTCTGACAGAACCCATGTAGTTAGAGTAGCAGGTGCCACTTCTGAAAGCAAAACATGGCTTATGGTTAGCTAAGTTTGCAGATGACTGTGTATTAGGTGTTGCTGTTCAATCTTCAACTGAATCACAGTTGTTCCAACATGGATTAAACCAGGTTAACAATTGGTGCAAGGACAATACTGCCAAATTAAATGTAAAAAATGTAGCATAGTTCATTTGGATAAACAAAACAGTTTCATTTGCCATGTAGGAGATGCCCCCCTCTAATCAGACACTGTTATAAGGGATCATCTGGGTACTCTTGTTGATCTGAAGTAGTTAACTTCATTTGTGCATCAACCTATGGGTATCGGATCCATATCGGATCCGAGCCGGCAGCTTCAAACAGCTAAGATCCCAGCTCCAAGCTCCTCCCCTTTACCCATAACCCCCTGCTATCCCTTCCTGACCCCAGATCTCATTTGCCGCGGTTCTCAACAGCAGCTTTGAACAAGCTTCCAGGAGTTTTGTGAGAAAAATCTCTCTTTTTTACATTTTTGTTTAAAAAAATTGCTGTGTGAGTGTTCTCTCCTAGTTAAGTTAGCGTACCTCTGTTTTGTTAGTCAGTGTTAGTGTATTCCCTCCCCGTGTGTGTGTGTGTTAAGGTATGTCCTTTTTTGGGGCCTAGCGTGTGGGTTCAATATGTCTGAGGCGCCCAAATCTTTCTTTTCTAAATGTACCGAGTGTGGCCATAAGCTGTCCCCAGCGGATGGCCACACTCAGTGTGTTATTTGCCTTGGGGTTGAACATCTCACTTCAGGCTGCACTATTTGTGTAGTGTTCAACCCCAGGGCCATCAGGGACAGGAGGTTGAAGCTGATTCTGGCGGGACTGTTGCCACCAGACTCTGCTTCATTCTCGGGCCCCTCTGTGGCTTCTGCCGAGGCTTCGGCAGCGCCACCTTCTCTCCCTCTGGCCTGGACTCACCCTCCCACACTTGGCCAAGAGGAGAGGGAAGCTAGGAAGGAGAAGCAGAAACATCACAAGAGGTGGGCCGAGACCTCTTCCTCAGCACAGCCATCAAAGCGAGCTTCTCAGCCTATGGCCTCCGGATCTTCTCCTTCCCAGCTCCGATCTCCCTGTTTCTCGCCGGAGCCGGAGGAGGAGGAGACCCTGTCACCTTCGAGGTCATCGAGGCAGCATTCCCGGCATGCCTCCGTGGCCTCGTCGAGGTCTACCCATAGCATCTCCGACGCAGACTTGGACTGGATGATGCGTAGGTTCCTCCAGGCCCAGATGCAGATGGGAGTGCTCCTGCCCCCCCCCCCACCGTGGGGGAGCTCAACCCCCTTTCTCGCCCCGATCACTACTTCTCCGACCCACTATCAGGGCTCAGAGCCTTCGGAGCCGGGTAGCGTTGGAGCCGGGGGAGCATCAGCGCCGATAGTGTCCGGTACTTTGGCTCTGATGGCACCCTCGAGTCTATCGGATCCCTTTTCTTCAGATCCGAGCTCTCGGAGCCGAGAGCTGAGCTTCGTATCCGGAGGTGTCAGTCTGACTTCGGCTTCGTCGCGGTAGGAGCATGCTGACCCTACGGATCTGACCGCCTCGGAGCTGGCCCCGGTCCGCACATCAGATCCGAGGGAGGGTCTGCTCTCGGATCCAATAGGGAGCAGCTCTCCTTTGACGTTCGATGTTGTGGAGAGGGTATTGTCGAGGGACTCCAGGCCCCTGGCTTCGGCTACGGCTCCACCCTGCACTCCCTCTCAGACGGGTCTACCTTCCATCACCCGGTCCCAGGGACAGCCTGCGCAAACATCCCAGATTGTTCCCTTGCCGGAACAGGATGTAGTTGGTGAGGCCTCCTCGGACAGCCCCCCCCCCCGAGGAGGGTCCTCACAAACGCAAGTGCAAAAGGAGGCACTTGGACTCACTTGAGTCCTTGACATGGAGATGCTTCGGATCAGAGGGGATGGTCAGCCCCAAAACCTTCCTCTGACGAGAATGTGTTTCTGGAGGCGTTTGACGCAGGACCATCTACCTCTTGGGTGTCCCCTCCCGCTGACCCCCCCTGGTAGACCTGATTACTACCAGGGTGTGGAAGGAACCGGACACTGTGGAGCCCATTCCAAAAAGGCCTGACAAAATCCTCAGCCCCCCTTCGGATAAGTCATGTTGGAGTAAGGGAGCCCCGGTAGATGCCATGTTGGTGGCGGCTGCCACCAAATGGGAACTGGCCCAGGAGAGTTCCTCGGTCCATTCTCCAGACAAGGAGTCTCGGTCGATGGACCGTCTGGGGAAGCGGGTGTTCGCTTCAGCCACCTTCTCTGTGAGGTCGCTGAATTATATGGCACACGTGATACGACTCCAGTGGGATCTCATTAAAGAATACGCTGGGTCGCCCACAGAGTCCATGTCGGCGGAGGATAAGAAAGTGTTCTCAACCCGAATGGCCACTCTCAAATCTATCTCTAATACCTCTATGCGGTTACTATCCCATCCCACGATAGGAGCCGCTAGAGCCAGCGGAGCGGGCATCGTCCTACGGCGACAGGCGTGGCTCCGTGGAGGAGGACAGAGTGGGCGCCGCCCTAGAGGCAGAGGGGGTCTGAAGAACTTCAGGTCCAGAGAACCTTTCTCTGATCAGCCCACGCAGCAACCCTGACGGGTTACCTGACTGCTCCACTCTGGAGACAGTCGGGGGGCATTTCTCGAGGCACCTAGCAGCTTGGGAGCCCATCACAACAGATCGCTGGGTGCTTCAGATCATATCCAGAGGCTACAAGATCCCTTTTCTCAATCCCCCTCCCACTCCCCGGAGCCTCCCCGATGTCCCACCCAATCAAAGGGAGGCGGCAGCTGAGGAAATCCTCCAGCTGCTAGAAAAAAGAGCAATCCAGCACGTCCCCCCAGAGCAGTCCGGATCAGGCTTTTACTCCAGTTTCTTCCTGGTGCCAAAAAAGATGGGGGACTTAAGACCAATCCTCGACCTGTCCTTCCTAAACCTGTCAGTAGCCAAAGAAAAGTTCTGGATGGTCACTCTCCAATCCATTCTCCCACTTCTGCAGGAGAACGACTGGATGTGCTCCATAGACCTCAAGGATGCGTACTACCACATTTTGATGGACAGACGATCCAGGAGGTTTCTCCGCTTCTGGCTGGGAGCCAGCCATTACCAGTTCAGGGTCTTTCCCTTTGGTCTCACCACAGCCCCCAGGGTGTTCACCAAGGTCTTGACAGTTGTAGCGGCCCACCTGAGACTCCAGGGAATTCAGGTCTTTCCATACCTGGACTACTGGCTCATAACCGCCCCCACCAGGCATCTACTATGCGCAGCCAGAGACTACTTTCTCCATCTAGCTCCCCGGCTGGGGATCACGATCAACATCAAAAAATCTTCCCTTCTTCCAACCCAAATCCTAGATTTCATTGGAGCCAGATTGAACACAAACCAGCTTCTAGCCTTCTTGACTCCAGACCGGCTTGGAACTCTAAAACTCCACATATTGGCCCTTCTTCAATCCCCAGCTCCGTCTGCGGAATTGGTCCTGAGAGCATTAGGCTCTATGTATGGCGGCAACTATCAACCTTCTCCCCTTGGGGCGCTTGAATATGAGAGTTCTTCAATGGACCTTGCAAGTCCAATGGTCCCCCCCTGCGACATCCTCTGAGTTTCCCTGTTCCCCTCAGCAGGGTCTGCAGGGAAAGCCCTCTTATGGTGGCTCCAGTCCCCGGACCTCCAGAAAGAGTGCCCCTTCTCTATGTCCCCTCCTCTAGCCACAGTGACCACGGACGCTTCTCGCCTCGGGTGGGGGTGGGGGGGCACTGCATGGGCAGGACTGTCCAAGGCACTTGGACCCATTCGGAGACCTTTTTGCATATTAGTGTTCTAGAGATGAGAGCAGTGCTTTTGGCATTGCAAGCACTTCACAGCCTTCTTCCCTTGGGGACAATTACGATTCAGACAGACAATATGTCAGTTGTCTGGTATATCAACAAACAAGGGGGAACCAGGTCCTATCCACTTTGTCGGGAGGCCATGAGAGTGTGGGAATGGGCGATATCCAACAACCGCTTTCTCATAGCGGCGCACATTCCGGGCTGGTCCAACATCTTGGCAGACAGGCTGAGTCGAACCATTCTTTCACAGTACGAGTGGTCTCTGAACCCCAGAGTAGCAAAGTTAATCTTCTCCAAGTGGGGTCAACCTTGCTGCAATCTTTTTGCCTCGCATTTGAACGCAAAGTGCAGCGACTACTTTGCGCTAATTCCCCCATCCGGGGAATCCCCCAGAGACACTCTGGTGCGTGTTTGGCCACCCGGTCTACTTTATGCTTACCCTCCTCTTCCCCTGATGCTAAAGTTCTTACAGAAAGCCCGACGGTTGGGGAGCAGAATAATCCTCATTGCCCCATTCTGGCCTCGTCAACCTTGGTTCCCATATCTATGGTCTCATCTAGTGAATCCCCCATGGATTCTAGATCCCATCCTTTATCTGATCTCTCACCCATCAGGCCTGTCTATTCTGAACAACCTCAAGCTGACAGCTTGGTTGATCCAGTTCCACTGATGGCTAGGACTCCCGGTATCTCGTCCCCTGTCAAGGCTATACTAGTAGCCGCTCACAAGCCGTCTACGAGAAGGATTTATAATAGCAAATAGAAGCGTTTTTCTATTTGACGGAGTGTCAAAACTTAGATCCCTTTACAGCTCCGCTGCCAGCAGTGTTAGATTTTCTATCAGGCTTATTCGACCAAGGTGCTAGTTCTTCTACGGTCAAAGTCCAGCTGGCTGCAATCTCTCACTATCATGTCTGGAGTGATCTCGGCCCTTTGACTTCGTCTAAATTATGTAAGACCTTCCAAAAAGGCACTTTCCTTTTAAGCCCTCCGGTTAAGCATGCAGTCCCTCCTTGGGACTTAACCCTTGTCCTTCAGTCTCTGACATCTCCTCCCTTTGAGCCTGCAACTTCAGTGGATCTGAAATATTTTTCTTGGAAGACAGTTTTTCTTGTTGCCATCACTTCGGACAGAAGGGTTTTGGAACTTCAAGCCCTTTGTGCCAAGCCACCATATTTAATATTTCACAAAGACAGAGTTTCACTCAGGACCAATCCCTCTTTTCTGCCCAAAATTGCTTCGGAGTCTAATATCAACCAATCTATTAATTTACTAGTCTTCTTTCCAAATTACCAGAATAAAGGTGAATACAAGCCACACTCTCTAGACGTACATAGGCAACTGAGGTTTTATTTGCACAGGACAGCTGATCACAGGAAATCAGACCAGCTTTTTGTATCCTTTGCTAAATCCACTTTGGGAAAACCTGTATCAAAAGTCACTTTGTCCAGATGGATCTCACAATGTATCCTTTTCACTTATGAGAGTTCTGGCCAGTCTGCACCTCAAGATGTCCATCCCCATTCTACTCTATCGATCTCTCCCTCTGCTGCTTTTCGATCTAGGGTGTCGTTGGATGACATTTGTTCAGCAGCCACTTGGGCTTCACCTCATACATTTATAAACCATTACAAATTGGATATTGTCTCTAGAGGGAGAGCATCCTTCAGCTCTGCAGTGCTCCGGAATATCCTTCCATGAGGACCTCCCAAGAATTAGGTAGCTGGGGACTCTGTCCCATAGGTTGATGCACAAATGAAGTTAACTACTTCAGATTAAGAAGTTATGTACTCACCATAACGTTCCATCTGAGTAGGTAAACTTCATTTGTCAGCAACCGACTCCCCCTCCGTCCCCCTGATCCATATGGATACTCAAAGGAATCCTGCTTGTCATTGCGGATTGTCTTTAGGTTAGAGTTTGGAGGTGGTTCTTTGGTGTTCTATATTTTTATGCTGATAAGCAAACTCGATCTGAGGTCAGGAAGGGATAGCAGGGGGTTATGGGTAAAGGGGAGGAGCTTGGAGCTCAGATTTTAGCTGTTTGAAGCTACCAGCTCGGATCCGATACCCATAGGTTGCTGACAAATGAAGTTTACCTGCTCAGATGGAACGTTATGGTGAGTACATAACTTCTTAATAATTCCTTATCAGTTGACCATCATGTCTCTACAGTAGTTATGAAAGCCTTTTACCAGGCCCATCTAATTTCCAAAGGCATCTCCACAAGATCCAAATACATCTTAATTCTCCTTTACTCATATCTTCTCATACCCATTATTGAATATAATGCAGCTTTTGACATGTAGTTATCTGAACACATCACACAGTTTGAGAGACCTCAGAGATTCATGACTAAAAAGATCAGCGACCTCAAAAAATCTCAGTTGTCAGGAGAAACTGGCAGCTCTTTCTCTACACTCAGTCTCTTACAGAATCCTCCATGGAGAACGACATCTAGCCTTTCATGCCATGAAAGATCCAACTTCATTTGATCTCCTAGTCTTTCACAGAACTAATGGTACATGGTACATCAAATACATGGTTAAAGGAACTAATCCTTCATTAGTAAATAAATGAGTCACATTGGCATGATAGAGTCATATCCCAATGCATCCCTCACCTCTGGAACAATCTTTGAATACAAGCCTCAAATTCTCTACCAGTCTGTCCTGTCTTGCCGTCCTTGAAACTAATGGGAAATTTTCAATACTTTTTTTTTGCTAAGCTTGAAAGGGTCTGCAGACCAGTTGCCTAGTACTTACCTACAACATAAGAAGCCTATTACATTCCTGAGGTGAAGTACCTTAGTCCTTAGTCAACTGCTGTTTACAAGCCCCTAGAGTAAGTAGCTTCATTATTTGTACCTTGATTTCTCATGGTAAAGAAGTGACAGTTGTCATGCCCAGGGTTTCATTTTCATTGCTGTCTCACGTCAGCCTGTGTCAGTCATGGCTTGTTGCATACGTGGCTTGTTGCGTACTCTAATAGTAATCATTTTAATGTCTGTGAGCTGTCTGTGGACTGATGGATTATTTTTTTGGTAAAGACATCATCTGATTTCTCAAAGATGTATGACATTTGGGTATTTGAAGTGATTTAATTTGTTTTTGTTTTTATTTAAAACTCTCTTTATTCAACTGAAAATGCACACATTCAGCAATATAACATAAGCTTCTCATAAAAAAACATTTTTCCTCCTTCTGTATGTATCAAAAAATTCCGATCTTACTAATCTCACTCTCATTTTTGAAGATTGCTACCTCTTTGTATATATTAAAAATAATTTAATTTCTTAATCATCAGTGCTTTCCATATACCATTTTGCTCCAAATTCATATATATATATATATATATATATATATATATATATATATATATATATATATATATATATATATGTCAGCTAGGTGTTCAAATAACTTTGCTTTGGAAGCCACATAAAATGGGAACAGTAACACTCCAACGGTCCACCTGAAGAGAGCACACTAAAGATAAATTAGTTGAACCTTTTGGGATTCATATTAATGTAGTATATCTTCCCAGCCTCTGTTCCCAGAGACACAGCCCCAATAGTTGTCTTTTTTCATGTAGTAAGTACTCTCCTCTAAGGACATATGGCCAGATCATCTAAGATCAGTGCATCCAGAAGTACTTGTTTGCTAAAAAATACATTTGTTATAATTCAGTGATATAATTTCATAACAGTTTAATTTTTAACATCATTTTAATATTCTGTATTTTAAATATAGGTCATTAGGCTTCCATAAACTGTATGTTTTCTTATATTTCTTTATTCTGAAAAAAAAAATGTTTCTATTTTAATTTAATAGCCACACCGATTTTAGTATCTTTACAATATTGCACCACCAATGCCTTATTTCTATGATCTGGGAGTCACCTGTAGTCTTGAATGCTGTACATCCACCCATGGGATGGAAGATTGAATTGTACACATACACACATGTACACAAACGTGTGTGATTGTGTATGTGTGTCTGTGTGTGCACTGGCAATCCTCTGCCTTGGGAAAGGATGGGATATTTTTCTGCTTATCTGCAAACTGGTAGGGGCATCCTGAAAGCAGAAGTAGATTTACTGCATTGATAAACCCCCACAATTGTCCTTGATCAGAAGTGTGTCTGGGGTATCATGTATACCCACTGACATAACTTCTTGGTCACCTGGATCTGGTCCATAATAGTAATGGCAAACTTGTTGATCACCAGATCATTGAATATAATCTGGCAGCTAGGAATAAGTTGAGATACCTCATCTTGACTTACTGCAAATAGCTGGCAAACGGAACCACTCCCACCCCCAGAAAAGTGCCTGTATGGGGGGGGGGGGGCAAGCCTGCCTCTTACATAAGCTACTTCTAAGATCATGTAGACAACTTTGATCTTTATGTTTTATTTATTTATTTATTTACATTTGTTGACCGGGAGTGTCCGACTGGACGTAAGTCCATTTTCAGCGGAGGCCCGGGGAAAAAGCTCCACAGTTAAAATAAACAGACAGTTACATTGGATTACATAGTGATTACCAATTTGAGTAACATAGCAATTAATTACAAACATATTTACAGATGAAGAACATAGTACATCAGAAGGCAACTAGAATCTTTATCCGCGAAGTACATAACAGACATTAACAGATGTTATAATAAGAAGTTCCTGCTGTATAATAAATACTAGGCTTATTGATCAGAGAAGTATATGGAAATATTCCTTCTTATTCAGAATAATGTTGAATGAAACAGGAGTCAACAAGTTTATTAAGTCAGAGAGGGACGTTCTTTGTGAGAAAATCAATTAAGTGGCTCTCATCAAAATGTCTCATCCCACTACTAACTGGAATACCCGTGTCTTGGATGTTAGACCATAATGAAGAAACCCCCTTACCAACCACAGTAGAATAACTGAGGTCCCCCTGTTACCCAGCTCACATAACTTTTTTTTCAGAAGATTGATATGAGCTGCTACTGACAGCATTCCCCACCCATCCTCCACAAACACACACATGACATACATGGCAAACATGTACAATCACATGTACACACAACAATTCTTAAGACTCAGTGATTAGCAAAATACGTTTAAGTGGATGACATTTTTAATTAAACTCTGTGAAACTTTTCATTTTTCATTTATTCTAATTTTATTAAGCAGGATGCTCCTCTGAAACCAGAGGTCCTTTTCTATGAGACAACCTTGGAGAAAAAGGATGTTACATAATTTGCTTGGGATTACATAGCATGTGACAAATGGAATTATGGGCAGAGTCCTGAGTACAAGATGTCTGAGGGTCATCTATGGTGTAAAGAACCTAAAAACTCCATGAATACCCACTCATTCACACACACACACACACACACACACACACACACACTTGTGTGTGTGTGTGTGTGTGTGTGTGTGTGTGTGTGTGTGTGAGACTATGGAATGCCTGCATGTGAGTGTACTGTCTTTTACTGTTTGTGCGATCTCAACGTTAGTATATATAAGTAGGGGGGGTGCAGCCCCCCACATGGTGGGATACAGGGGGGCTTTCCCCCTGCTTATGTGTAGTGTAGGTATGTAGATGTGTGGTGTTTTGTTTTTGTGTGTTTATTTGTTTTGTAGTGTGGGTGTTGTGGTTTATGTGTGGTGTGGTGTATGCTGTGTGTTCGGGATTTGTAGTTTCGGGATTGTGAAGGTTTGGTATTTGAAAGTTTCGTATTTATGGTCGCAAAATACTGAAATTCGAGATTTCAGTATTTTGCGATTATAAAGGGGAACCATATATATACATATATATATATATATATATATATATATATGTGTGTGTGTGTGTGTGTGTGTGTGTACTTGTTGTGGCAGTTACTAATTGACCGGCTTAAAGGCTAATAGGCGATTCATTGATCAGAAGTGATTTATTCACACCTTGTTACCTGCTAAAGTAGTAACAGACCTAGTTACACCCCTCCCCCCTACAGGTCCCATGAAAGAATTGCCAGCATTTTGGTGATTCATTGAGTTGTGATTCACTGGAATAGTATCATTATTTGCAGTGTATTCACTTGTCTCATTTGATAGTAGTAAATAGAATTTTGTGTGTGTGCGTGTGTGCGTGTGGGCACGTGCCCGCATGCATCTAAAAAGATAAAAAGAGACATAGATACTACAGCTGCAGAACAAGTTGTTTTGTCAAAGTCTAATACCCAAGCCAGTTCTGTGGTACAAATGGATTATGTCCTTACTGTAGCCTAGGTGACCCAGGGTTGTTTAACAACCCAGGTGCTGGAGGAGCTGGTGGGTGAGAGTGGGAATAAGCTGGCCAACACTGGCATGCACATCCTGTGATAATGATGATTTAGCTGCTGTTCTGCTTGCATCCACTGGAGGGCAACTGTGAGACAATTTTTGTCAGGCTGCTTATACAGTAACTTTAATAGTGCTTATTTGGAAGCACAAACACTGCAGAATTCATAGCAAACCCTCTCTTTGTCTAGTATGAATGTCACCCTTCTAGTGCAGCAGTTTGACCATATAGCAGAAAAAAAGCACAATCCCTACAACATGATGGCCACACATTTTGACTACAGCATCTCTCTTTTCTCTGATGTATGCAAATACTAGCAGAAAGGGAGAAGGGGAAACAAATGGATCATATAGTGGAAAGATGGGCTAGACGATTGCAGGGCGTGAAAGAAGAAAGAACAAAAAAAGAAAATAGTCTGTTATGCCTATGAAACCTAATAGCAAAGCATGCCTTTTAAATTATGAATGACACTCCTGTTTTTGTCTAGCTACCTTTGGACCTGTCAGAAAAATCTAACTTTGTAATGAAGACTGCTAGGCTGATATTAGCTCTCTTTTTTTTTTTTTTAAGATGGTAACATAATTCAGCCAAAGATGTCTGCCAGTTTTGTTCCTGACCATAAAGCACCAATGGTTCTCTTCCTGGACCGTGTGTATGGTATTGACAATCAAGACTTCCTTCTTCATGTCTTAGAAGTTGGCTTCTTACCAGACATGCGGGCAGCTGCTTCACTGGATACGGTAGGCATTGCAGTGTTCCATCATTTTAGATAATGCAGTGCGCTGATAAATTATCATTCTTTCATTCTTCACAGTGTTGAAAAATAAATGATGGTGGCTTTAAATACAGCCTTTGTTTTGGGATGCTATTTGTTGTAGTTTTTGGTAGAGAAAATAGTAAAAAAAAAAAAAAAAAGTGCCTACAAACATCAAAAATCTAGAAACCATTAAAAACTTCAAAGATACACTTAAAGAGCATCTCTTTACTGAATCTACCTACAACTGCTGTCATGACATTGGTTAGGTAACTTATTATCCCATATCATGAATGCAAGAATGCATTTAATAAACCTTTTACAACCTCTAAATGTGGCATCTTAAACAAAAATATTTCACATGCATATAGGAGTTTATCTAGCATATGTATGAATGCACTGTATTTTGTGCACATCTCAGCTTGCATGTTGTGTGTGTGTGTGCGTGTGTGTGTGTATATATATATATATATATATATATATATATATATATATATATACACATATATTTTATTATTTCACTCTGACTGGATATTTTAGTGTTACTCTATCTGCATTCAATCTTAATATGGTTTGAATTTTGCTATGTACTCAGTTTGTATGTAATATTGTTGATTGAAAGACCGTGGTGTATTTTCTGCACTTTGAGCTTGCATTGTGGCTGAAAGGGGTCAGTAGACCAGTCCACTTAGTGTTGAACAAATAGTAAATAAATAAATGAATAAGTATTGAGCTCTCTCTTGGAAGTAACTTTGTAATTTTGATTACTGCTATAGCACTTTGAGTAATTGCTTCAGGATCACAACTGTAGCTTGCCCATATGCTCTTGTTTCCTTTGATAGCTTGTACCCTGTTCCAATGAGAAGTATATTAATCTGTATATAACTATATTTAACAATGAAATACATGTTTTATAAACCTCCCCTTCTGTCTCTATAACTACAGAAATTGCATATCTGTGTGTTTATCTCTATTACTGTATATATTTCTGGTATATTCGCAAAACCTGTATAGTTATACATACTTTACCTTTTGCAATATATCTGAGTAATTGTCAGATTGTAATACTTTCGCAGAATGAGACTGAAATTGGTCATTTGTAATCAGTGCTCTACCCTGGCTAACAAATTTAAATAAATACATTCAGGGGCAGAAGGTTTAGCTAACTTTTTTCTATGAGATAGTGTGAGATTTTTGTTTCTTTCTCCCGGCACTGACTGATTTCCTTAAATATTGAGTCACCACAATCCCTTCTGTCAAGTTTTGTCCCACTAGAATTAGTGTTTGAATCTTTATAGAATGTAATTTATTTTGTATTTTATTTTTCTAAGCTGTAATTTAGTTTATTCTTCCTGTGATGTGTGCCTGTGTTTTTTTTTGTTTTTTGTTTTATTAAAAAAATGTTGTTGAACAAGAATAAGGACACAGGAAAGGAACAGGACAGGGTAAAGGAAGTGTAGAGGAAAAGGGGCTGCAGTCAGGCAAGCTAGTCAAACAAGACCGCGTGTTCAAGAGTTATACTTAAAGCCAAGTTGTGAACGAGGTCGCTCCTCCCTGAGAACTTGTCAGAGAATTAGGATGCAAGGCTTGGCTTAAAAAGATCCCACTGGTCATTAGTCTAGTACACACCTATAACCTATGAGACATTATGCAGCAAGATAGTCCTCTGCTGCATTCATGACCTAGCATAGGTCAAATAGAGCCAAGCGAGCAGAACATGGGAATGCAATGCCAATGCCTACCAACTCAAATACGAAAACTAAATAAACCCTTTAAGCTTTGAAAAATTATGGCTACTGCTTTAGGTAGAGGGTGAAGAGGTGCCCAACATTATCTGGACATCACATTGCTGACCAACCAGCCCTGAAGAATGCACCACTAAAACCACAAGAGGACAGTAATAACTTAGGAACTAGGATATCTTTGTCAGTTCAGCTTTTGATCCAAAAGATCTTTGCTACTGACTGAACTCTTATTATTTTGATTAACGATTGTATGCAGCTTACTCATCAATAAAGTATGTTGTCTTATAATCTAGACATCCTACAAAAATGTCCAAGCAGACCCCATAAAACCTACAAGTACATGTACAGATGGATATAGACGAATCACTGGTTCATTATATTTATAAACACTGATTTCCAATTGATTGCATGTAAATCAGCAAGCACTTTCTAAGAAGAGTTAACAAATGGAACTATGACAAGGAAGAACACAGTGGGGAGAAGGGCATCCCTGCCTCGTCCCACAAACAAAGGGGACCCGTTCAGTCATCTTTACCAAGATGCACTGAATAATGAGTTTCTAAGTACATCTAGTATAAACCATTAGGAGGCTCTATTGGGAACCCAAATCCCACCAGAACTTTAAGCAAATAATCCAATGCTAGCATATTAAAGTTTTATTTTGCATCAAACCCCAAGAGCAGCAGTGGTACACTCATGTTCCTGGCTTTATCCATAACCCCCAAAGCATGACTAAACATGCCAATGCAACTGCTACTGCATAACCAACCCAGTTCCTATTTATTATCACAGGCATCACCATCTTGAGTCTGTTGACCCACACTTTCATGAAAACGTTGCATCTGTATTGAGGATCAAAACAGGATGGCAACAACATGAGCTCGGTTGTACTTTCCAGGTTTAGGGAAAATGGTTACAACAGAGGCCTGATGTAACTTTAGCAGTTCCTGTCGGGCTTCAGATGACCAAATATTGCAGACCCCACAGTGGAAGAGAATAGTCCTGAATGGAAACGCTTATCAATTTACATTGGTGGCCCATCGCGGCTGGCAGCTTTTAAAGGAGCATGTTCCTTTATCACAGTCCAGACATGAACAGCAGAGATTGGTCATCTTAAGATTTGCTCAAGAGAAAAATTTGCTTAGATCCAGCTATTACATAAACAACTCTACACTGTCATTTCCCTATGAACTAAGCCACCCATCACCAGCCCCTAGAAGTTGCTGCCAAAATAGATTATCTGAGTCAGGATTTCTTAGACATTTGACAGTGCCACAATGACCATTCAGTTTCACCCATCTTACTAAGTCTTTCAGTTTTTTTGATGTTGCCATACATACATATATATATATATATATATATATATATATATATATATATATATATATATATATATATATATATATATATATATATATATATTTATATATATATTGACAAACAAGGTACTGGAAAGAGATGTTCAGAGGTAAGTAAGAAACAGGGGTCCTTTTAGCAAAATGGACAGACCAACAATACAGAAGAACTATGCCAGCATTCTTTTCCCTCTTCCCTCCCCTTCTCCTCTGGCCAATGTTGTTGTGTCTTTTGGCTTTTCCCGGTTAGGGATCGCCACAGCGGAACTCCGGTCCACTAATGATTGGTAGTTGATTTTTTATGTGCCTAGTTACCAGCCCTGATGCACAACCTTAGTTACCAGCCCTGATGCATAACCTTCAACGAAGGTACGCCCGTTCATGCATGTCTCCACGCAGAAGACGCTTTAGCTGAGAATCGAACCAGACAGCATCTTACTGTGAGGCAACAACGCTACCGCAGCACCACCACCGCAGGACCCTTCTCCTCTGGCCAATATTTCCACAAAACCCCCTTTGGCAAAAGATTGTCTCAGACTCTTGAGTATTAAAAGTGGTTCCGTACAGTTACAGAGGGCAATGGATACAAAAACTTCATTTCAGTGGAATTCTTCTCCATCTTCTGAAATAAAGAGAATATTTTTTCAGGTTCTTCAGTGTTTACACACGCAAGGAGTCATAGGGACAAAATCTTCTAAGCCAAAATACTTCTGGAACCAAACACAGAGGCTTCTTGGAGACCAATACTAGATCTTTCATTTACATACTTGTTTGCGAACTTACCAAAATTCAAAATGTTGGCCTTAAAGAACTTGTCACCCCTCATTCCTCTCATGAGTTACATGGTAAGACTAGACTTTAAAGATGCTTATTAGCACATTAGCACAGCCACAGACTTCAGGAAATGTCTAATGTTCTCTGTTTCTGGGTCACATGATCAGTTTTCTGCACTACCCTTTGGATTATCTGCAGCTCCAAGCATGATCTCAAAATACATAGCTGCAAGCATAGCTTATTGCATACTAAATGGCATTCACTTTTTTTCCTTATTTAGACAACTTACTTATCTTTGCAGAGTTTTTATTTACGTGTCAAGAGTCATTAACATGAGTTGTCTCTTCTGACCAATCTGTACTTCCAGATCATTGTTCCAAAATTCTCCTTGATTGTATCTCACATGATTGAGTTTCTTAGCTGACTTCTAGATACCTTTCTTCAAAAGGCCTTTTTGACACAAGAGAACATTTTTATCTGGAA
Organism: Protopterus annectens; assembly: GCF_019279795.1. Lineage (NCBI taxonomy): Eukaryota > Metazoa > Chordata > Ceratodontiformes > Protopteridae > Protopterus > Protopterus annectens. Next base: position 678,890,905 of record NC_056725.1, read on the forward strand.
TCTTTCCTGAGGTTCTCCAGTCAGTCTCTGTCTTCTGTAAGAGAATTTATCAAGATCCTAGGGTTCATGGCTTCTATAATTCGGATGATTTCCCTAGACAGACTGCACATGAGAAATATTAAATAGTTTCTAAAAATACATGGACCCAGCATTTACATCCTCTGGAGCATCAAATTCTAGTTGAGGCCTTTCTAAAATTGGAACTGCATTGATGGAGACAGCAACAAATTCAGCTGAACTCATATCTCACTTTCTGTCCTCAGACTTCAAACCAATCTGGCGCCACAGAGAGGTGCAAGGCCTCTGGAGTCATTCAGGCAGACCAAAGCACATCAGTATAAGAGAGATGTCGGCTGAAATCTCTCCATTACATATGGTCACCAGGACCTCTTCCAGTGATTACAAACAATACAACAGTTACATGGTAATACAAGGTCATACACCTAATGCAGGCTGGCTATGATACCTTTGGAGTTAGCTCTGTAGCATTCCTTAACCCTTCAAGCATCTTAAATTCTACCAGAGTAAAACATAGCGGCAGAAAAGTTGAGCAGGACCAGGGCAGATCCTCACAAATGGAAATTGAATGAGGTGGCATACCAGTAACTGATAGAGTTTGTTAGTCTCCTTTCAAAATAGGCAACTAAACAAATTTTGCTCCAAATCCCTTGCACACAAGCCTGGAAAATAAATGCATTTTCATTCCCTAGGAAAGAAATGTTCCTGTGGTGACTCCCTTTTGGCCTAGGCAATATTGGTTCTCCCTTCTTATGGTATTGGCAGGGGCAATTACCATAAGCTTACTTACACACTGGATCTGCTAAGTTTGATACACCCCTGTCTCAATCAACTTCAACTGACTACCTGGATGATTCAATTCTAACACCTTTTAGGTCTTTATTTATTTCATGAGGATGTGCAACAGGTACTAACGGAGGTAAGAAATTCTGTTACTAGAAAATCATATACTGGCAAGTGGAAGTGATTTTCTAGTTGGGGGCCTAACCAACAACCAGGGGCTTTATGGGGAATTTTGCTCCACTGCTGCCCAAATAATGTGCGAGTTACCTTCCTATGGCCTCTCTTTTTCCTTTATAAAGGTTCATCTTGTGACCTTTTCAGCATGTCTGCCCATGGATCCCCATCTTTATTCTCTCTTTATAGTAAAACACTTTCTGAAAGGATATACACCTGAGACTTCCTCTTGAGATTTCAATGTTGTGCTGAAGAACTCTACCGTGTCACCTTTAGAAGCTGCTCATCAAGCTGATTTAAGGTTCTTGCCTTGGAAAACTGTACTCATCATTGCTCTGGCATCTGCAAGAAGAGTATCTAAGTTGCCAGCTCTCATGGTGGGTGAACTATACCTCATTTTCTAAAGAGATATGGTCACATTAAGAGCAAACCTCTTGTTTATGCCCAAAGTACTTTATCAATCTCCTGGTTTTACGCCCAGAACCTAAAAAACAGGAAGAAAGGATTCTGCATACTCTGAATGTGCTAATTTCTTTTCAAGAATCTAAAAAAGGATGTCCTGTATGTGAGCAGACAGTTTCCCGATGGTTGTCCTTAACTACTGATTTTTGTTATTCCTATCATACAAAATGCATTGCAGGCAGCATCGAAGCACATTCTACTAGGGCCTTATCTTCTTTGATGCTATATTGGAAATGGGTTGACTTTAGGAGCATTCTGGAGGCAGCTTCATGCTCATCTGTTTATACTTTTACAAGGCATTACAAACTGGATTTCTTTTCAAGATCCAGGACTAGTTTTGCTAGGGCCATTCTCCAGGTGTTCCTGGATCCATACCGTTCAACCTCTTAGCACAAAAAATCAGGACAAAGTCAAAAATAATGGGGGGACAAAGGCCCATATCAAGGACATATTTTAAATATTGCTGTTACAAACTTATAAAATCGATCGAATAACATGCATTCTCTGTAGTATATGAAGTCTAAAACTCAAATGTCTGTCACTATTTAGTGACTTCTGTTGCCAGAAAACCACAGATTTTATGAGGAATAGACCATAAATATGAACCAAAAATCCTGACAGTTGAGAGGTATGCCTGGATCCATATTCTTCCTTTTTGTATGTTGGATAGGCTTTGGTAATCAACCCATATTGCCTAAAGGCTACAGCAGCAGTGAGAATGATGAACATAGTACAATCATGTTGCACTTGCCCATTCTAATAGATGTTCAAATTCCAAACTGCTGCACAAGGTGTCCACAGTGGATTTGCTTTGTTTCAGATGTGTGGCATGGGTTGGATGAATGTCAGATGTGTGTATTGTGACCGCCAGTAATTGTTGGCAGTCATATCACACGTGCTGAATGTGGTTACATGCTAACTGTATAGTCAGTGACTAAAACACATGTGTTGTGCCATCTGTGGCATTTGGGAATGTATGTGGCAGCTATGAGCACTATGTATTACATAGAATTTGGCCACTCCGTGGAATGTGTGTATGATGGGTGTTCCTTCCTCCCTGGCATGTGGATGTAGGTGATGTCATGCTGCATCAGACATGATAGGAAACAGTGACATATCCTCCTGGTAGATGTCTGTGAAAACCTTATGATATACTACACACTGACTGTTTGAATGTTAGTTGCTAGGACATAAGGCAGTCATTTCAGACATTATTGTTGCTTAGGTCAGGATGTCCTCTTCTGCTATGCATTTCCATGTCCCTACTCAGTTCACAGACCGAGTTTAATGGGATGGTAATCATCTTGTTATGGTCCATATGCTCCTGCTTACCTAGGCTGGTATTGAGAAATCAGGACCTGAAGTAGTTCTTTTGATATCTCTGGCTCACTGGCAGCACTGGCAGAGGCTGTGGTACTATTGCCAGCGCATGCAGGTTTGCCATGATGGCAGGACTGCACTACACTGCATTGTTTTCTTTATTTTCCTTTTCTGTCTACCTAACCTCAAGCTTCTGTCACACTAGAGAGCAGTTTGATATATAAGCTATATTTAAGTGAAGTTATTGCTTCTTTAGCACACGTATCTCTGACAACCTGTCATCAGTTGTATACTTCATATGCAAAGTATTGTATAGATAATTACCAGTCATGTCCGCTTCATCTGTACTCGTCTGTGCATTGTATTTCTGTTTGACGTGCCACGTTGCACATACACCAGATGTAGGCAATGGAAACTGCTTTTATGAATCATGCAGTGTGTCAACAGGAGTTAAAAAAAATTTAAGGAGAGAATTTGCAAACATTTTAGAGATATTAGAGAAAATTATTATGGACTGCTGATTGAAGTATATACACTATTAAATGCCATCATATGTTTTTTTGTGAATGGTCTTGAATACATATTTTAGAACCATAAGATGTGATTGTGAAATGTACTTTTGAAAGTGGAGTGAGAGACAGAGAATGGTATTCCAGAATACCAAATCACTATCCATGTATAAACAAAAATGTTTTTTTTTTTTTCTTTTTTTGTAGACCAGATTTTGTTTTAAAAGAAAGCTTATTGGTCAAGCCCATTCCAGTGAAGGGTTTAGAAAGAACAAAGTTTAAAGTTAAACTCAGCGTTCTGCTTTTGAATCCATTTGATGGAACAGACCCAGTCAGTTGTCAATTACTGAAAAGAGAATCAGAGATATATGTCATACTCAGAGATATTCTCATAGAATCGTCCTTACATTATTTGTAATATGTTTGAAACAATTTTGATATTTCAAGATTATTATTCAAATGATGTTTTTTATTAAGGCAAGATGATTGTAAATTACTACATTTTAAACTCCTGTATTGAGATGACTTTCAAAACAAACTTGAAATGTATTTTTGTTTGGTTATAGCATATTTCAGTTGCTTTCTAATAATAATAGCTGTGGATATCAGGTTACTTTAGATTTTGTATTTATAGTTTTAATTCTTAATTGACGTAAGTGCTATAGAGATAATATACACTTTTCTACCCACTCTCACAGGCTGCCTTCAGCACAACAGAGATGGCCTTGGCACTGAACCGTTACTTGTGCTCAGCAGTTCTCCCTCTCTTGACCAAATGTGCTCCTCTTTTTGCTGGCACTGAACATCGGGCTATCATGATTGACTCCATGTTGCACACCATCTACCGACTTTCCAGAGGACGGTCTCTAACTAAAGCTCAAAGAGATGTCATTGAGGAGTGTCTAATGGCACTCTGCAGGTATAAATCATTTCTTTGGTTTATTTGTATACCTACTTTCACATAAACAGCACTCCTTAAATGTAACATCCAGCTGCTAATGAGACTCCAAGCATTTCTCATTGATCAGTTTATTAAACAGTGCCCCCTCCCCAACCAAAAGTTTATAAACCTTCTGTTTTAGCTCTTATGTCAGCAAAGCACATTACTCAGGATGGAAAACACAGATTATGGGAAGGGGATATCTCATGATTATTTATAATAAGTTCTAGGAAGTGACAATCAAACACAAATAGCTGCATACGATGGAAGGAGTTTTGCCTGCCTTGTGGCACCCTTGTGGCATAAGAAAAAGGCAACCTGAATAATACACACAAGTATATTCATAGTGATAGTCATGTTCCCACTTTTGGGGCATGATCTTATATTTGCAAGAGAGGGTATTTCCAGATGTTCACTTTCAAAAAGCAGTACATAAAGCAGACTTCTGGCATGTGCATTAATGTTTCTGCCTTTGTTTTTTTCACATTGTCTCTGTACTTTAGATATCTCCGGCCCTCTATGTTACAACATCTGCTGCGCAGATTGGTATTCGATGTTCCAATCCTAAACGAGTATGCCAAAATGCCTTTGAAGGTGAGTTTTCTGATTCTTTTTTGAAAAGATGGCCATTTTGCTATAATTGCATTAATTTATGATTTTTTTGAATAGCTTAGTTCTTTAGCAGTGTATTTTGTCTGAATGTGTTAGCTGGCTACCACACAGGAAAAAGCCATTGAAGTGATGGCTGTGTTATGCAGACAGCTGTGACAATAGCAGTGATATAGTGCTAGCTTAAAATCACATTCCTGTACTTTTATTTAAAGATTGGTTTGAAATTTCAAGTAATGTAAGTGTGATCCCTGGCTGAGTGAGATTAGAAATGCAGCAGAAGAGTTTAGTGCATTTAAGTCCAAGATCCATGGTATTTCAGATTTCTCCCAAAATTTTAATGTACAGTGACATCAAAATTACTTTGCATGAGGGTGTGGTCCTTTGGGAAAAAAAAAACTATTAGGAGGTTCACTGTACACATTTTGATTCCCTGTTTATTTTCCGTGATACAGGACTTGCAGTTATAGGCCCTGTAATTACAATTTGGAGACTTTTATTTAGCATGCTGTTGCAGCCTGTTCTGATTTGATCTTGTGACCGAAATGCAAGTGAAAGAGTTCAAGTTCAATTTAAATTTATCCAAAGGAATTGTCTCTAGAGACAAGTTGGATTCTGTTCTGTCTAATATTTTCAAGCTATTTTATGCTAAGGAATGGAAATCTAGAAGTCTGTTATTACATGAACATGTTAAGGCAATGATAAGCACACATTTATAATATATTAGATGTTCCTTTAAGGACATCTCCTACCATCATATAGTGCCTGCCCAGGGGATTTATTTTTTGATGAATAAAGTACTATCTGTGATTAAAGTATGTTTAATGGAAGAAATGTAGCACCTGCCCCAGATGAAGTGCGTAACACAGGATCAGTAGGAACTACCTAGTATCATATGTGCTGAGCATATAAATTGTAAATAGTTTCAGTTGTTTGTAGTTTGGACATCACTGGTTACAGCTGTATATTTTTACTCTTATATCACATTGTCTGGATGCACTTATTGTTGAATCTAAACTTATGTTTTTCTCTTTTTAAATAATAAAATTTAAAAAAATCCATTTAAATTTGGAAAAAAAAACTTGAAGTAGAACTCAGGCTGTGGTATTATATGGGATGCAGTGTTGTCCACACCTCTTACGCAGGAAATTTCATTCCACTTTGCTCCCCCTAATACACACTGCGTGATCATGCTTATAATAGAGAAAGTGAATTATCACATTCGGTGATGTTTTCCTTTGCTGGTATTCACAGTGAATAGATAATACTAATGGGGTCACTGCTAGTGTCATGTGATGACAGCACCATTCTGACACCGCTTTGTTTTATAATATCAGTCTCAGATCATTTTCAGATTTTGTGTCACTTCAATGCTAAACCTTTCTCTGAATTTTAGTAGGATTTACAATAAATTATCATCTTTGGTGTCAGTACACACATAATGTGATGATTGTGTCAAAAAACAAACTCTTTCTGTGGCATTGAGACCTTATCCGTGTTGCTGGTTTTGAGTATTCAGTAATATAAAGATAAAACATCATGGTTCAGGCAGATGCTCAAACATGGAAAAAACAATATGTCTCGGTGTATATAATTAGTAATCTGTGCATTATTTTTTTAAAAATCATCCTTTACTACATTAAAAGAGAGAGAAAGATGTTTACTTTCCATTTCTTTGGCTGGCAAGTCTTTAAAAATGAGGTTTGCCACTGACTGTAATATGTGACTATGATTTCTCAGCTGTCTGTTTTGAACATCTTGCCAAAAGTAATGTAACTGCATTCTCCCTACCTAGAACTCTTTAACAAAAGCCCCTGGGAGGGTATACTCCTGAGTTCCTAAGCACCTTATAGTTGGCTATAACCTTCTATAGCTAATTCCCATACGATCTCTCACACTCTATAAATAATGTAAATAGCTTTTGACTTTTGACTTTAACTGTGTGAATTTGTTAAAAATGTATCTGCATGATATTTTTCCACTATGGGCAATATTGCTCACACTTTGTATTATTTGATATGTATTTGTAGTCATACTTTTATTTTTACTGGACTGATATCTTTACTGTAATCTGTTTCATGGATCTTTTCTCCCCTGGCCTCCATTGAAAACGGACTCTCTGAGCCCAGTGGACTTCCCGGGTAATCAAACTGGAAATAAATTAATAGGTTCATAGGTAGGAACTAGGCTATTGGCCCCAGGGCCTATATAAGCCTAGCCAAAAAGGTACCTTGGCTTTCGCCACCCAAGAAATTTATTTTCCTGTGCCCTTGTCGAACAGAGCCACAGAAGTGATCCCCGGGGGGAATTTCCCATTTCCCATCCAATCATCAAGATTTTTCTTGAAGAGTGCTAATGAGGAGCTCTGTTTGACATAGATAGGTAGTCTGTTCCAGAGTATGGGAAGTCTCTGGGACAGGAATCTATCCCTCCAGCATGTTCTGTTTATTGTGGTGACAAGGTTTAGGTCCCTATAGCGTGTAGCTCATAGGAATTGGGATTTCTTTAAGTGGAGCACGTCCAACAACTCTGGGTTTGACATAGCTTTGTATGTTAGGCAGAGATCGCCTCTGAGTAGGCGATATGCGATGGAGTAAAGCTGGAGTTTTTTGAGACAGTCTGCGTAGGGCATCTGTTTGAGGCCAGTAATCCTCTTTGTGAGGTATTTCTGTGGCCTCTCCAGTTGTTGTAGATGTCTTGTGAAGTACATACCAAAAGGGGCACTGTACTCTATAATGGGTCTAAAGAGTGATGAGTAGAGTGGAACAATGACCTCTTTTTTTCTGGATAAGAAACCTTTTGTGATGAGGTGTGCCACATAGAAGGATTTCCTGACTACTGTGGCGATGTGATTATCAAAGGAGAGACTACTGTCCACCTGTGTCCCAAGGTCTCTTATCACACTTTTGGTGTTAAGTAGACTACCACCGATGTGGTAGTTCATGGGTACAGAGTTTTTTCCAAAGGGGATGACAATGCACTTTTTGGCATTGAACGTCAGTCCATGGCTTTGACACCAGGCATCTGTCTCAGTGAGGCCCTTTTGTAGGATGTCCACATCATTAGGAGTTTCGATTATGGCTCCCAGTTTGCAGTCATCTGCAAACTTCATTAGCCAAAGACCTTCTGCGTTAGCCTGTACTTCAGAGAAGTGGATACCAATCAGAAGAGGACCCAGGACTGAACCCTGTGGTACTCCACTTGTCACTGGTCTGAAGTCGATTTGGAGTCTGCTACTTTCACAGTGTGGGTTCTGTCCGTGAGCCAGTTGGCAACCCATCTTGTGACATAGGGACTTATACCTAGTTTAGTGAGTTTATCTATAATTTATGAGTGGGGGATGGTATCAAAAGCCTTGGCGAGATCTAGATAGGCTGTGTGAACCACCTTACCCTCCTTTATGGCTTTGGTGACTGCTTAAAAGAAGTCCTATCAGGTTTAGGAGACATGATCTGCCATTTACAAACGCGAGCTGGGTGGGATCCAGAGTTTGGAGATTACCAATGTCTTTCTTTATGAGTTCCATGGCCTTGCAGATCAGGCTAATGGATCAGGCTAATGGGGTGGTAGTTCCCGGGGTCCGTCGTGGCTCCCCCTTTGTGGAGTGGTATAAATGTCATGGTGCACCATTCAGTGGGCACAAAGCCTGAGGTGAGGCTATGATTGAACATGGTACTTAGGTGGGGTGCCAGTTCATTCTGTAGTTCGTGTAGAACGCAGCCTGGGGTATTGTCAGGTCCCATGGATGCTGTGTTCTTGGCTTTGGAGAGTGTGTTTTTTACCTGTGCAGACGTGATTACAGAAACTTTGCATTCTTCTAGTATAGAGATGGGCCCTCTAGGGGGTGAGAGGGGGTAAAGTTAGCACTGAACCTGCCTGCCAGGATGTTGGCAATATCAGTTGGTTCTGTATATTTAGTGCTATTGTGCTGTAACTCAGAGCAGATCTGAGTGTTGCCATTGAGATTCTTGACATAGCTATTGAACGCTTTGTGGTTGTCTTTAGAGTCAGTGGCAATTTTGTTTTCGTAATTAGCTTTGGAGGATTTTATGAGGGATCTCAGCTTCTTACTGAGGCTAACCAGGGAGCTCTTCCAGTCATAGGATTTTACTCTTTTTTTTTTTTGCAACAGTTTCTTTCTTCTGTTGTAGAGTTTGTTTATGGCAGAGGACCACCAGATTGGCTTCCTTTTTTTGGAGGATAGCATCTTGGTTCTGTTAAGGATAGCATGATCCATCACTCGTGTAGGTGCTTATAAAGTGCATTTGTGTAGGACGCAGCAGTCGTATCTCTACTGTCTGTCTGAATGGGTGTCATGAAGTTTGCCACTTCTGTCTTAAGAAGTGTGATGTTGGCTTTGGAGAAGTTTTTACGGTGGTTTCCCTAATGGGGGTGGGGGCGGGATGTGAATGTCTAGGGTGATCAGCTTGTGGTCGGATATGACCAACGAGGAATTGACCTCTGGTGTGGAACACTGGTTGCCCATGTTGGTAATGACCAGGTCTAGGATATTGCTGCCCCTGGTGGGGGTGTGAATAAGTTGATCCATGGCGCTGGAATTTATGAATTCCAGAAAACGTTGAGCAAAAGAGTTGGTACATGAGTAGTTTTCCCAGTTAATGGTGGAGTAGTTGAAATCACCCATTATTAGGGTGTTGGGTTGTACCCTAATATTTTCCAGTGTATCAAGAAATGAGGAGTGGGAATTCTGGGGCATGGTGGGGGGTCTGTAGCAAGCTACAATTTGGATTGCGGTCTTGCCCAGAGTTAGTTGCACTTGGATGCATTGTGCTGTGCAGCTAGCCTGGAGGTGTGGATATCCTTAATGAATATGGACATGCCTCCGCCTTTAGTGCTTTGGTCCGGGTTAGGTGGCCGAAAGGTGTGGTATGAATTATAGCCTGGTAATGCAGGGGTGCTCTCTGGAGCTTTGAACCAGGTCTCTGTCACTGCACAGATGCCGATGTTCTCCATTTTAAGGAGTGCCTCGAGTGAGTGCATTTTGAGGTTTGGACTTCTAGCATTGAGTAGCATTATCCTCAGATTTTGCTTGCTTGTACCTGTTACGGTGGTGAATTTGTCATTTGAACCTTGCCTAAAAAAGGCACTATAGGGGTGGCAAGATCCTTAGCCAGTATTCAGAATCCCAAGGGCGACAGGTGCAGGCCATCTCTGGCAAAGCATTGTGGTCTGTCGATCATGTCATCCCAGGCAGACAAATACTTTATCCCCTTAGAATGACAACAGAAGCTTAGCCAATTGTTGAAGTCAATCATTTTGTCCTTGTACTGTGGTATACTTCTGTGTGATGGCAGGATGCTACTGAGGGCTAGGGTCATGCCTGGGCTACAAGATCGGAGAGCTCCTCCATGTCTCTTTTCATGTAGTCCACGGAGATACGTCTCAGGTCATTCACACCAACATGGACAATGACAGAGTCATATTTGTACTTGTTGTGGAGTGACCTGAGTGCTTTATGTGGTGGATCCTGGCACCCGATAGGCAGCTGACAGTAACTTTCTCCTTGTTTAGCCTGGTGAGTGGAACATCAGTGTGCCTGAATATAGAGTCACCTACGACTAGAGGGTTGGGTACATTGTTATGCCTTATGGGCTGTGGTTGAGTGGCACACTGAGATTTTGGGCTATATGTCATTTGGGTTGTGTTGGGGGGTGGAGTTTGCTTGCGTTTCTGCTTTGGAGGTCCCTGTTGCTTGGGTAGGTTTTTATTGAGAGCCTCCAGGAATGTAGGTGTGCGTTTTGTGTTTCTGTGTGTGTGTTTTGGGGGTGTAGATTTTGAGGGACTATGTGATGAGTGTGGTGTGGTGCAAGTGTTTACCTTCTCCTCTTGACTGTCTATTCTAGTCTTGGGTGAAGAGAGCTTTGCTTCCAGTTTGGCTGTATAAGTGCATCTCTCACAGGTTGTAGTGTTGGGTGGTAGGAGGAGAGGGTTATCTGTGTACATGAGGCAATTGCTGCTTTGCCCCAAGATGCCCAGATTCATCAGGGCGACAGGAGAAAACACCGGGAGCTGACCCTTAGACATGCCTGGATAGGTGCTTATTTATTAAGTAATAAAAACTGCTTACCTCTAGACAAGTGATGAAAGTTAAGTGCTGTAGTAATTTGTAGCTTATTTAGTGCTTACAAGGAGTTCTGAACAAGTGCTGAGCTCAGAGAAACAGATTTGAGTGCTGAAACTAAAAAACTGGCTTGTTCTAAGAAACAAAATAAGCTAGAAGGCCTCCAACACAGAAAGGTTTGGGGGCTCAGAAGCTTACAAATAGTCCTGGATACAGAAAATATGTATGTGGACTAGAGTACTTACAGGAAAGGCTGGAAACAAACTTAGAATTTTTTTTCCCCTACCCAAATGCTCTCTTTGTACACAGTAAGAGTGCCTGAAATCAGAATATGACCTCACTGCACTCAGTTGAGTGAGCAAATGAGATGGGCCCAGAAGGAGTATCCAAATACAAATTTACAAGAGGGGCGTGCAGTTTTCAGTCACCAAGATTAACACCAAAACAAGAACAGGGAGGGCAGAGTGGGAACTAACTAGAGACAAAGAGTTACAATTTTCAGTTCAATTAATATTCAGAAACAAAGAAACAAAAACACATAAAATGCAGTACTATATGAAAGAAGTGCAGATAAAAGTGTACTTAAATTCACTTATACGTCCAGTTGATTGCAGGCAGATCTTAGCCAGCCAAAGCGAAAGTATTTAGCAGAAAAAAAAAAACAAAATGTACCACTTATATAAGGCAGGACAGCCCCTCAGCTGAAGCAGAAAATATCAAAGTGAAACTACCCCCGAATGCTATCAATGGCTATACTTCTAACAAGATCTCTGTAGAGACAGAGAGCCACAATTTTCAGTTCAATTAATATTCAGTAAGAAACAAAAACACATAAAATAAAAACATATAGAATGAATGAATAAATAAATAAAAGTAGTCTTACTTACAATATTTCAGCAACTGCAGTGATGTTCTTTGAGTTTAACATTTTGTTATTTTAAGACATTACTTCTGTGTCATGTTTGCAATGACATGTTTTTTTCTGGATTGCTTTTCAGCTTCTAACCAATCATTATGAACGATGTTGGAAGTACTACTGCCTCCCAAATGGCTGGGCAAATTATGGCGTGAGCTCAGAAGAAGAACTTCACCTCACTCGAAAATTGTTCTGGGGCATTCTTGAATCTCTTGCTCACAAGGTAAAAGATTTATGATATGACTCTTCCTTCAGTTTTATTGTGATTAACAAACCACAAACAGTAGAGAAGACAAAGGCACTATATACCTAATTGCGCAAACAAGAATGAAACTGTTGTTAATTATAATTGAGTTCTAAAGCAATATTATTGTGGAAGCTTAAAAGATAGTAATAACCCTAGCATATACACACAGATGCAAATATGGGACTGATGTACATAGGAATAGTGTATTTCCTTTTGTCATTTATATTACTGGTTCTGTACATTATTCAAATAAATTATGCATCTATAATCTTTTAATGGTAGATTAGTTTGTATCTCTTTTCATACGTATTTGTCATTCTTTTGTTTTTCTCATATTTCTTTTATATATCCTGTTTTTTAATTCCTTACTTTTTTACCATGGGCTTCCTTGAAATAATTGTTCTGGCCTGTTTAACAAATGAAATAACTAAATAAGTAAGTGAGTAAATAAATACATACATAAATAAAGCTGACATCGTATCCTTAACTCAGGAATCTTCGTTGGCCAACCCAATTTCATTTTTTGTATTAAAACAGCCATCTTCTTTTATGGATAAGAGATTTTATATCACAGAACCCAAGGCCCTTATTCTTTGGTGAACGTTTAGCTATATTCGATTACATGCTTGTAAAAGGCTGGAAGTAAAATGCTTTGTGAAAGAAAAGTTGAAATTCACAGTAATTCCTGCAGGTTTCTGAAGCTACTACAAATGTTTCCCTGTCCGTCCATGTTTCAGATCATCTTAAAATTAACTGACATGAAAGGAATCCAGCACTATGATGTAAAACTTCAACCTGATGCTGTTTCATATGCAGCAAACATTATGTTACCAGGCCTCCAACTCTCATTTGAAGCACAGTACATTTCCAGTAAGTTGTGAAGATAGGAGCTTCTGGGAGTTTATGCAGATGGAGATGTTTTGTTTTTGTGACGCTACTGCTATGTACAATAACAGAAAAGAGGAATGTTTTTGTGCCTCTTATTTTGTGAAAGGGTCCTGCCTAATTTTGTCTTTGAGAGGCCTATAATAGTTCCTTTTAATGCTAATACGATATGCTGGACCATATTCCAAATAGTAGTAGAATTTTAGAGAACTGCCATCATCCTACAGTGCTATCTCAAAGCTCATTTCAAGGTCTGCTCCTGGTATGATATCACATGAGGTAGATGGAGTCTACTCCTGCTCTTAGAAAGAAATTAATCTTCATACATTCAAAAGCATTCTGTTAATGAATCCCTATTCCTTTTACCTATCTGTGGTGTAGTATAACTCTGCAAGAAGGTAGACTCAGTCTTCAAATATGCCTGAATGTGCCTGACTCATAGCGACACCTATATGTTAACAATTATACTCCATCTATGCTTGACAGATTTTAAGGCAGACATACAATAAACGGCATGCTACTTTGTTAGGCATCTAGTTCAGAGAACAAGTAAAGCCTGAGTATCACATTATTGTTGTCCGTATGCTTAAAGTGGTTGGCTAATATAGTAACATGACCTCATGTTTGCATGGCTTTTACCTAGTGAGATTTAACACATTCCCAGCCTGGGAACAGCTCCACCAGTAGGCTGCTACTGTTACTGCAAGCAAATAGGCTTTTCACGCATCTTAAAAGTGCTGACATCCAGGTGGAGCTATACCTTCTTCACAACATCCCATTCACTTTAATGGGTGATGCTGCTATTTTAAAACCTCACTTACACTTGTGTTCAGCACTACATGAAATTTCAAGCTATTTAGGTGTGGCATCCATAAAACTCTTTATGAAATCTTGGAGGGATGTGTGATTCCTCATTAGCTTAAACAGCTTGAAGAATCCTGAAGTTCATTTTTAGAATTAGGTGCTAGAGGGCGATATGCTACCCAGAGTATTACATTTTTTTGAATCCCACACTGACTATTTATGGTTTTCTATTGATTGTTCTTTATACATTATTTAAATTACACAAATTCTAGTAAGAACAGTGGGTCTTAATGATGTCTTGTGAAATGATTACTTCAGCGAGAACAACAATATTTGAAGTCTCTTGAGAGGTTTTAAAGTATATTTATGTTTCAAATAAAGAATGCTGATCATCTCTATACATTTCACACTTTTCTGCTTAGTCAAGAGGTTACATTCAGTCACGTTATCCATTTTAAGTAGCTGTAATAAAAATAAGCTTACAGCACACATTGACTAGTTATTTTTAAATGATTTAGTTTATTTTGATGTCCATAACATTTTTGTGTAGTTCGTACACTTGTCCTTTATACTTTTTTAGGCTGCCCATCCGTTTGTTCTTCACACACGTATTTCTTATTAAATTAGCAAGCACATTTTCTACACATTAGTAAGAGGCCCATGGGAAACACTCAAACTGTATTTTAACTATATCACTTTGTTATAGTATTACTGTAATAACAGTGAAGTAATTTACTTTTTTTACATGTCTTATACCTTTTAAGAAATACGACCCTGAACTGTTTAAGATAGTGATGCCATGTGTTTGTGCGATTGCTGGAGCAATCCCTCCAGATTATGTGGATGCCAGTTACTCGTCCAAGACAGAGAAGAAGGCTTCTGTGGATGCTGAGGGCAACTTTGACCCCAAACCCGTGGAAACATTGAAGTAGGTTTATACTATGATTAAAATCTATGTTCTGGGTTAATAAAGTATGTAAAATAATGTATTGTTACTGAATGATTTTTTTTTTCCTTTTAGTGTTATCATTCCAGAAAAACTGGATACTTTCATTAATAAGTATGCTGAATATACTCATGACAAGTGGGCCTTTGAGAAGGTACAGTACATTCATTTTTATGACAAGACATAAGCAGTGTAACAGAAGGAAAATAATTCATAAGAATGTAGGAAGTATATCAGAATTAAAACATGGTGTGTGTTTTTTAAAGAACAGATACACTAGTATGCCATCAAACATCCCAGAGAAGTGCAATTATTTCGATATACTGCAGTGCCCTGTACTATATTATTGTTCTGTTAAAGTGAGTGACATTGACTATTTGAATTACAATGAAAATAGTACCTTGAAAAATAAAACTTGACATATGCTTCACCTTTAACCTACCATGCTAAAATTGTCCTTTCTGAAATATTTTCTTTGTTTATAAGTAAAATGAGTTGGGTTGCATGTTTGCATGTATACGTAAACATATGCATTATGAAAATTTGTTCAAATGAGTTGTCCTTCACAGATTTTACTTTTGAATTCCAGTAATGGTCTGATTATTAGCTGTGACATGCCCCCCTTCTCTGACTAAAAAAGTCTGGCTTGCTTCTGGACCAGGACCACTATCAGAGATGGAGGAACCCAGGGGTAGGAGACCTTACCTTCTTTGTTAAAGAGAAAGAAGTTATGATGGTCTCAATGTGGCATTATCCTTGGTTAATGCACAGATGTTTGCTTGTTTGACCTACATTCTGCCCTTTGCTGACCAGCAGGTACAACAGATTGCTTGCTACACTGAGCCCAGGGCAGGTACATGCTGTTGTTTGACCACTTTGCTCAACTGTTCTTGTCTGGTCTAAATTTTCTGAGTCTGAGTAGAATTTGGAGAGCAGAATGTCCTTTTTGTTGGGTCAGTGAATGTTGGCTCCACTAACATTTAAAATGCTTTAGTTGATTGTTGGTGTTATCAAGTTGTGCTTTTGTGCATTGAGAGAATAGTTTTTATATTTTCTGTTTTTGGGGATTTTATGTTACATACATGTTGTGTGGTCTCTGTGGTGGCATATGAATTGCACATGCCCAAATGCACTTCAAGATTTCTTTGCTGAAAATGGGATTGGATGGATTTAGTGTAGGAACACTTTATCTGATTAAGGATGTTTGCCCTTCCCTCACAACTGTGTGCCTGTGAAGTTAGCATATTTAAGTAAGGGGGGTTGTGGAGGCTCACCGCATATCTGGGAGCAGGGAGCTTGCCATTCTGCAGAGACACTTTTTATTATTTTTTGTTATTTTTTAAGTTACTGCTATCATTCATTTTCTTTTGTTTTATTTGATGTTGTGGTTGAGATGTGAGATAGCTCATATTTGTTTATTCTTTTTTTTTCATCATGAATCCCATATGGAATGCATTTTCTCCAGAGGACCCTTCTGCCTCAGGACTTAGCAAGTCCACCCCCCAGGATGGATGAGTCAGTACTGGTCATTTACTCCCATCCCTGCCTGCCTGGGTCCTGCAGTGCCTGAACCTCTACTTGAAGTCTCATCATTTAGGACACAGTCAAGGCTTTAGCCCTGTGTGTCATAAAGTCAGCAATGTTCAAAAGGATTTTGTTCATTAATAACTATCATTTAGTTAGTCCAAGCACTATCTTGGCCACTTCTGAAACATGCTAGCAGATAAGACAAAAACAGCTGCTTAAGTAAGGCTATACACATGTATCTATGTTATCACAATTGTGAATTGAAACATTAAGTAATGACACCATGTTTTTTAAAATGCAGAAGTAGAGTACCTCATTGTACCTAAACAGTATAAACATTTAGTTTGCTGTGGTTCACTCTCAAATTTCACTTTCTTGAGTACACTAAAGTGATTCTACACCACATATATGGTTGAGCAGCTCTCGGCATTTGAGTAACTGTTTTGTTAATAGTTATTTTTTGATTGTCTTTTAGATCCAGAATAACTGGACCTATGGTGAGACCATTGATGAAAATGCCAAAACTCATCCTATGCTGCGTCCTTACAAAACATTCTCAGAAAAGGTAACTTTGCTGTCAGCAATGCCAGAATAATAAGTTGAAATGAAAAAAAAGCCTTCATGGGTATGCTTTCTTGAGCAGAATTTCTGCTGAATTAAACATGCATAAGGAGGAAATCCTCAAAGCCCACAGATTAGAGCTGTTACTGCATGAAAACCTGATCAAGCTTCAAGTATTAAAACAGCATATTAGTTGCTATCTGGAGTTTGCTATATATTTTGAATTGTGCACATCATATATCAAATTTGCAAAGGCGAATTTAGATATTCCATACAAATGGAAAGCATTTTAAGCACATCTTTGACTACCAGATTGTTCTATGGCTTCATACATGGGGTAGTGTGATCCCTTAAGCTGCACAGATGATATTTTTCGGAGCTATGGGGACACTTTATACAAATAGTCATGCTAACATGGTTTTGGTCATATAAGAGCAGTCCTGTGTTCTATCTGGAAATGTTTTTGCTCAATGCGCACATTATTTTGAACATTTTGTGGATGATATTTTTTATAGGGACAGATTCACTTAAGTTGTTGCAAAAGTTTGTAGAATTTCTGCATACTACAACTTTTTTAAAATTTACTTTTAAGTATTCACAACATTTTATTGCATTTTTGGATGTGATGATTTATAAGGGTGGTGAGGGTGGATTGAAAACCTCATTATATAAAAAAGGGTATAAAAGTTCATTGATCTAGCATGTACAATAGTTTTAGGAATGTTTTAAAGGGTAGGTTTATAAGGACCACTAGATTAACTAATACAGGTGGTGATTTGCGAGATGTTTTTGATAGCATGTGTACTGATTTGTTAGATAGAGGCTATACACCAATTGAAGTAGATCATGCCATTTCAGGGGTTATGTTCTCTAGACAAACCATTCTTCTCTGAACCTTCTGATAACTCGGATTCTGTTATTACAAGTTTTTCTAATGTTATAAGAGTCCCACTTACATATTTATGTGATTTCAACAAAATTTGTCAAACTGTAAAGAGAAACGTGTCAATACTTACTATCAATGATGATTTTAGAAAATTGGGAGGTGAGATACCACAATTGTCTTTCAAAAATATAGTCATAAAAGAGACAGCTGTTTTATAAATGACCCATTGACTGTCATGGAAATAGTGGACTGTCATGGAAATAGTGTTCCCTCATCAGAAAGGAACATTTCCTTGTCATGACTTTTGCTTGTGCAGTTTTTCCTCAGGTGTTTCAGGTTTTACACATCCTGATTCTGGTAAAAGTTATGTTTCTGATTTATTTGCTGATTTTAAGACTTCCAGTATGGTTTATTTGGCTATATGTGATATTTGTTCTTGTTTTTATGTTAGTAAAGCCAATTGTACCGTGAAAGAAAGGATTATGGAACATCTTTATGACATTAGGAAAGAAAAAGTTTCCACTGCTTTAACTAAATATGTTAAAACATTTGGGACTGATCATAAGTTTAAGTTTCCTCTTTTATAAATGTTGAACTTACCTTTAAGAGGCACTGACAATGTGAATAAGATATAATGTGCTGAATATAGATGGATTTTGGGACTGTGAGCAACTGTAGGCTCAGGACTAAATGATAATGTCCCTTTAAACCAGGCATTGAAGTTACATGATCTGTTTCATTAATTACTTTATTTGCTATATAATTATTCATATATGGTTTGCTTTATGTCACATGGTATGAAGAAGTGCCTTATGTGGTGTGAAAGCACTTACCTCTGCAATAAAGCATTTTTTAAATTTTAAGTTGGTCTATTGCCAGTGGACTTTTTGAACTGTATGTTTTTAAGATATTAAATGTTGCCATATTTGTTTTACCTTTGATGTGATTTCACATTTTGTATCTTTTATGTTAATACTTGTATACTACTATTTTTAGTAGTTTTTCTTTCACCTGTTTATTGAAATGTATTTATTTAATAATTTATACTTCAACTGTTTTTCCTAACTTGTTTAAAATTTAATTATTTGAATTTTGTTTCATAAAGCACTTCATGGAAGTTGAATTGTGCTGAATAGTAGTTACCCACTAACTGCTCATGCCAGTTCTGTGAGGTTATACAACTTCAGTGGTGACAGTATTTACAAGTACTTGCAGTGGTGAAAGGAGGGCTTGGCCCCCACTTCGCCTAGTGACTGTTTTGCAACTTTTTGCTATAGCATTTGCTGACATGTCCCATCAAGTAGCCAATACTTAGTGACAGCTAGCATATTCTATCTTTCCTTGAGGTATTACTTTGGTAGTATTTGTGTTTTGTGTTTCCTGCTCAGGGTCATACTGTGAGAAGCTCCCTATGAGATATGCAGTTAGTAAAACAGTAGGCTTTCGAATACTGGCCAAGGCTCTTGCTGCCCCCATAGTGCCTTTTTTAGGCAAGGCTCAAAAGTCAAACCCACCTCCGTAAACAGCACAAATAAAAAAAATGAGGGTTATGTTACTCAACGCCAGGAGTTTAAATCTCAAAATGCACGCGCTTGAAGCACTCCTCAGTATGGAGAACGTCGACATCTGGGCAGTAACTGAAACCTGGTTCAAGGCTCCACAGAGCACCCCAGCACTACCGGGCTACAACTCATACCACACATTTCAGCCACAGAACATGGACCGAAACACAAAAGGAGGGGGTGTATCCATATTCATCAAGGATACCTACACTTCCAGGTTAGTGGTGCAGCATGATACCTCCAAGATCATCCATGTACAACTAACATCAGGCAAATCTGCAATGCAAATTGTGGCCTGCTACAGATCATCCTCGATGACCCAGGACCACCACTCCGCCTTTCTGGAGACACTGGAAAACATGAAGGTCTTACCGAACACCCTAATATTGGGTGATTTCAATTACCCTACCGTTAACTGGGAAATCTACTCAAGTACAAACTCCCAGGTCCAGCGCTTCCTGGAATTTATCAACTGAAATGTCCTGGATCAGCTGGTAAACTCCCCTACCAGAGGTGAAAACATATTGGACCTGGTCATCACCAACATGGGCGACAGGTGTTTCACACTGGAAGTCAACCTGTCACTGATTAGATCAGACCATAAACTAATCACTCTGGATGTCCACACCACACCACCACCTCCAACCAAGGAAACCACAGTGAAAAACTTTTCTATAGCAAACTTCACCTTACTTAAGACAGAGGTGGTAAGTTTCACAGCCCCCATGCTAAAGGATAACAGTGTCCAAGATGCAGGAACCTTTACAAATGCACTCTATGAGCACCTACAAGGATGCATGGATCATGCCATCCCTAGCAAAGCCAAGACTCACTCCCCTAAGAGAAGGAAACCAGTCTGGTGGACCCCTGCCATAAACAGGCTATACAATAGGAGGAGGAAACTAGTTCAGAAAAAAAGCAAATCCCAAGAAGGAAAGACATCCCTGATCAGTATCAGTAAGAAACTAAGGTCCCTCATAAAATCCTCCAAGGCTAACTTCGAAAGAAAAATAGCCAAGGATTCAAAAGATAACCACAAAGCCTTCTTTAGCTATGTCAAGAATCTAAGTGGCAACATGCAAATATGCTCTGAGCTAGTGAAAAATAGCACAAAATATACTGAACCCACTTATATTGCCAACATCCTGGCAGATAGATTCAGTGCAAACTTCACCCCCCTCTCACCCCCAAAAGGGCCCACAACTTCTTCTTCTTCTTTCGGCTTTTCCCGGTTAGGGGTCACCACAGTGGATCATCTGTCCACTCATGATTGGTAGTGGAGTTTTACGGTGTCGAGTTGCCAGCCCGGCGCCCAACCTTCCACAGAAGGCACACACATGCACGCACACACTCACTCACTCACTCACACATAGGGCCAATTTAAAGCATCCAATCCACCTACAGCATGTCTTTGGGATGTGGGAGGAAACTGGAGCACCCGGAGGAAACCCACTCGACCACAAGGAGGACATGCAGACTCCGCACAGAAGGCACCCCAGCCGAGGATCAAACCGGAGAACCTCTTGCTGTGAGGCGACAATGCTAACAGCTGCACCATCGTGGCCGCCCCCCAAAAGGGCCCACAACAATACTGGAAAAAGTGTAGTTTCCAATCACAGACGCACAGGTGAAAACAGCCCTTTCAAAAGCCAAAAACACAGTGTCAATGGGGCCAGATGGTGTCCCAGGCTGCGTCTTGCATGAACTACAGAACGAACTAACCCCCTACCTAAACACACTGTTCAGCCTCAGCCTCTCCACAAGCTACGTGCCCATAGAATGGTGCACAGCAACGGTTATTCCGCTCCACAAAGGGTCACAACTGACCCTGGTAACTATCGCCCAATAAGCCTGACTAGCCTGGTCGGCAAGGCTATGGAGCGCATCATCATGGAACTCAAGACATTGGGAACCTCCAAACACTTGACCTGACCCAGTTCGGCTTTGTTAAGGGCAGATCATGCCTACTAAACCTGGTTGACTTCTTCGAGACAGTCACCAAGGCCATAGATGAGGGGAAGATAGTTCACACAGCCTACCTTGACTTCGCCAAGGCTTTTGACACCATTCTCCAATCTGGAATTATAGAAAAACTCACCAGCCTGAACATAAACCCCTACATCACGAGATGGGTTGCCAACTGGCTTACAGACAGAATTCACACGGTAAGAATAGCGGGCTCCAGGTCCGACTCTAAACCAGTCACAAGTGGTGTCCCACAAGGCTCGGTCCTGGGAACCCTACTGTTCAGCATATACTTCTCAGAAGTACAGGCAAACACAGGAGGACTATAGCTAACCAAGTTCGCCGATGACTGCAAACTGGGAGCTATAATTGACTTTCCGGCTGACACAGGCATTCTTCAAAAGGGCCTTACTGAGACGGACACCTGGTGTCAAAGTCATGGTCTCAAGCTAAATGCCAAAAAATGCATAGTCATCCCATTTGGGAAAAACAAAACACCCATGAATTACCACATAGGTGGCAGCCCCCTTTATACAGAAGAGGTAATAAGAGATCTGGGGACCAAGGTAGATAGTAATCTCTCCTTTGACAATCATATTGCCATAGTAGTTAGGAAATCCTTCTGTGTAGCTCATCTAATTACTAAAGGGTTCGCATCTAGAAATAGAGGTTATAGTGCCCCTCTACTCATCACTTATCAGACCCATCATAGAGTACAATGCCCCATTTGGGATGTACCTCACAAGACGCTTCCAACAGCTGGAAAGACCACAAAAGTACCTCACCAAGAGGATTACTGACCTCAAACTATGTCCTATGCAGCCTGACTGGAAAAACTCCAGCTGTACTCAGTCGCATATCGCTTACTCAGAGGTGATCTCTGCCTGACTTACAAAGCCATGTCCAACTCAGAATTGATGGACATGCTCCACCTAAAGAAATCCAAGTCACTGCGAGCCACTCGCTGTAGTGAGCTAAACCTTGCCACAACAATAAATAGAACATGCTGGAGGGATAGATTCCTGTCACAGAGACTCCCCATGCTTTGGAACAAAATTCCTAACTACATTAGGCAGAGCCCCTCACTAACACTCTTCAAGAGAAACCTTGACGAGTGGATGGGTAACAGAAAATACACCCCTGGGATCACTTCATTGGCTCTTCTTGAAAGAGACTCAGTTAATTAATCAATGGGGCGGCAAAAGCTGACACACTCTGGCTAGGCTTATAAATGACCTCGGGCAGATAGCCTAGTACCTACCTATGAACCTTTGAACCTATACTGTGTCCCTGATTGCATCATTACTTATTTTGCAGACTCACTTTCTTCTTTGTCTCTATACCCTTTTTACCATGATCTGTTTGTCCATCTTATTTTCTTTTTTTGTGTTGTACTGCTATTAGCCCTGCCTGTATCGCATTTGTTCCATTTTGTTCATCCCTGCAGTTAGTCCCAAGGCTTGCAGCAGCATTTTGCAGTGGTTCTATTGGACTGTTTCTACAACTGGTTTGCCTTTATCATGTCAGCTAGTGTGCTACCTGTCACACCTGCAGTCCCATTTTGTTCTGCTTCTGAATTTATAGAAAACTGACTGGAGTCACCATCATGTAGCAGTTTATGGCAGAGACCATGCAGGCAAATATAACTGCTGTAGTATATATAGGGACTGGACATTAGTACCTCATATTTATAGAGATTATGCCACTCTGAGAGTAAACAGATGAAGACTTGGTCACTCAAGAGGTGTCTTTCCTCTTGTTAAGAGTGCCATTTTGGAAGATTACCGCCGGTATACAGAAAAATGAACAGTTCCTATAAACTGTGCCCTGGCATAATTCACAATATTACCAAAAGCCACATTGATCAGGATCTATCAAGTGGTTGCTCACTGGGAAGTAAGACATTACACTTCCAAACTCAGAAAAAGTCATTTTGAGGCAACATACTTTCAGCGATAATATAATTGTTGCTTCTTGCACATAAACCTCAAGCATTTTTGCTGTTTCAGAATGCTCACTATGTGAGCCAGACTTCATAAATATATCAACATAAACAGTTTCAGCAAACATGATCAGTCTAGTAGGTACATGCTGTAAGAACAGCTGCATCACAAAACAAATCTTACTCTGTGAAACATGTGCACCATCTGGTGGCCTTGCTCAGTGCAGAAAGGATTAATAACCTAGCTTATCAGACACTATACAAGCTCTCCTGTGTTTGTATTACTGTAAAGTCCTCACACATGGCAGGGATGCTGCCATACTGGGCCTGACTTGTGGTAATAGTTCACATGGAAAAGGGAAGGTTAAGTTTCAGCAAGGATAAAAAATGTCTACCAAGATGAGCTACTCTAAACCAGTGTTTCTTAAACTTTATTTTTTCAGACAGTGGCACCTTACGATAAACTATTTCTTTTTTGGGGGCCCCCAAGAATATTTCCAGCAAACATATAATCAAGAAACGTTTATATATAATGTAAATTGTAAACATATACAGTAATGTAACAGTTTCAGGCTTCAGACATGCACAGTCTTAATGGGATTAATCTGCTTGCATTGAACAATATAAATTATTGATCTCTGATGTGTGGTTTGTTAAAGAAATCCTTAATGTAGGTGTAAATTTTATAGCTTACTTCAATATTTTATTTTGACAATAGTGACAATGAAAATATTTATGCATAAGTATGTAAAAAGAAAATAGATGTTTTCAGTTATTTACAGCCACAGTTTTATTTTCTTATGTTGGCTTCCTGTTTTATTATGAAGACACCTGTTGTTTCATTTGCTCCCTGAGCAGTTAAGTTAAACTCATTCAAAAGATGAAATATGTCTGGAAGATAACATAACTTCTTGTTCCGGTCTGTTTCTTTAAAGAGTTTCACAAGGTCACAGTTTTTGTTTGATTGAAATAAAATTATTTCTTATCTTAGGTCACAAAGTATTTTTAATATTTGTAATAAAAAAACACAAGGAGGAGGCTGGTACCAAAGGAAACCAAGACTTTACCGGACCCGAAAGATAAAAATATATATTTAATAAGATAGAATACAAAATATAAAACAAAGACTGACGCTAATACAGGACTTCATCAGAACATGAGTTGGCAATGGAAAAGTCACCATTTAAATATACGAACCAACCAATCACAAAGGAGACACAATTAAATAATTATATAATTCTCAAGAACCATGAAAAGTAATACTGGTGTTGCTTGTAGAAAAATGTAGATCTTAATGGATCTCAGTTTCAAATTATTGTTTGAAGAGATATATAGTCATTTAAACCTGGTTTTGTGGTGGCATTCAAATGAATTTGCCAGATTACTTTACAATATTCCCAAAAAGTTTTGTAGTCACCATCCCTGGGGTCAACAGTCACCTTGTCAATTACACCAAATGTAAACTTTGTAGTAGATGTGCCAGAATAATTTCTAGTGTGTTTAAAAAGCATGTTATTTTCCTTTTTCTTAGAAATGTCATGCAAATGCTCATAAATTCTCTTTTTTTAAAGAGTGTTCAGTCTCCCTACATAAAAGTCACCACAGTCCTAGCACACACTAATGTACATCACCTAAGATGTGGAGCAGTTAGCAAAGACAGTGGTCTACTCCCATGATAAATAATGGGAACAATTTTGCCACCCAACACATAACTACAATAATTACAAATGCCAGACTTCCAAGTACTAGGTCTCTTTGAACTAATCAGTTAATTACTCTCAGTAGTCTGCTCAAAATTGTCTGTCAAATTAAAGTCTCTTTTAAAGACGAAAAAAGGCCACCCTCCAGTGCAGGTCAACAGCTCCACGTCCTGACCCAACATGTTCCAGTTCCTACAACTAATATTCTTAATTATTCTTAATTAAAAAAGAAGTATTGTTGTTTCTTAACACCATCGAAGTGTTAAAATCGGGTCTATATTAAATCAGCGAATGCTGATTTATCGACCCCGTGTATGCAAAAGCTTACAATCCCGAACAGTTAGAACAGCAATTTTTTTTCCAAGGGAAAAAAATCGCTGTTCCACAAAAGAAAGAAAGAAAAAAATCTTTAAAACATTACATAAAGTGGGGGGCTTTGCCCCCCCACAACCCCCCTACTTAAATATACCATCTTCAAGATCGCACTACAGTGACAAAAACGGCAAATATCTGGCAATTAAACCCAGAATGATGTCCAATATACATTGTTTAATTAGGTCATCAGGGTATTCTCTTTGTCTGAACATTGTACAAAGGGTGTCTAGCTCAGTTTTGAAAAGTTTGTCATCAGAAATCATTCTAGATATTTTTTTCATTTGGCCCCTTACCAAATTGTGTTCAAGTCTCCAATGGTGACTACTGTGAAAGTGGAGGTAGGAGTTTGAGAAGTTGGGCTTCTGAAAAATGTTGGGCTGAAAACTGTTACTACTTTTAGTAATAGTAACGTCAAGGAAGTTCATCTGCTCAGTGGAAAAAGTACAGGTAAAGTTCAAAAATACAAAGGTATTATTTGTGTATTCAAAAAAACTCCAAAAACTTCTTAGTGTCCACCCAAAAAATACAGATGTCATCTAGAAATCTAAAATAGGTGTTAAAAAACTGAGAGTAATTACAAATAAAAATAAATCTCATTTGCCACCTCCACATTACCATGTTAGCAAAAATGGGAGGAGAAGGACAATGTTTATGTTTGAATCAGTAAATGATAGAGCATACCTACATGCATACACATATATATATATATATATACATATATATATATATATATATATATATATATATATATATATATATATATATATATATATATATATATATATATATATATATATATATATATACATATATATATATATATATATATATATATATATACATATATATACATATATATATATATATATATATCTATATATATACACATATATATATATATATATACTTACATATATACATATATACATACATATATATATATATATATATATATATATATATATATATACACATGCATATATACATACATATATACATACATACATATACACATACATACATATATACATACATATACAAGGGTCTAGGGAACTACTAAAGGGGTGGTGAATACTGCACAACGTGGCTGGGCTAATATATGCCTTTGGGCAGATAGCCCAGTACCAACCTGTGAACCTGTATATACATACATACATATATACATACATATATGCATACATACATACATACATACATACATACATACATACTCTTTTATACTTTCAGCTGATAGTCTCACTTACACTACTGTCACTCCTCCACATCACTACTTGGGACTACCAGCAGTAGTTCATCTACTAACTTGGGCTGTTTAAAAAAAGAAATCTTACATTTGCTGTTTACTTGTATCAATAAGTAAATTAAAAAACATTGCTAGAAACTTTCATTACTGTAGCAGGTAACATGCAATTAGAAGCACATTTGCAAATAAATGCAGTGTCACATACATCAAACTATAGTGATGTAACTATCATGACAAACAACAGAATCCCTTCATGGGGTGAGTTACATTTGTATAATGGGTGAGGATTCTGCAGCTGGCCAGATGGTGAAAAATAGGTTTGCTGAATAGTATTTTACTGCACAGTGGCACACTGGATAGCATTGTCACCTCACAGCAAGAAGTTCTCTGTTTTGATTCTCAGCTGGGGCATCATCTGAGCAGTCTGTATATCCTCCCTGTGCTAGCATGTGTTTCCTCTGGTTGCTGTAGTTTCCAAAGGCATGCAGTAGGTGAATGGGGCACTCTAAATTGGCCATAGGTATGACTGTGCATGCAGATGTGTGGCATAGAAGAAGAGCTGCAGGAAAGATCGCCACCTGGAGGTGTGAATCTTGGCTGTAGATGATCGTTGCTGTTGAAGTGATACCCTGGCACCATATGGGGAAAAAGGGGTTGAGGATGAATGGATGAATGGATGGCTAAATAGATTTTGCTCTATTTCCTATTGACTATTCATCATACTTCATTCTGATAACAGGACTAGAAAACTGTATCTTTATCATTTTATAAGTTAATTTATTGTATTTGGTACCTAAAGAATGCATGAGATAAGGAATAAAATAACTTTTGTTTGAGTCAGTTCTCTCTTAATAAGATGTTGTGTTGTATCTTAATTTTTTTTTGTAGGACAAAGAAATTTATCGTTGGCCAATTAAAGAGTCCCTTAAAGCCATGATTGCTTGGGAATGGACTGTTGAGAAAGCAAGAGAAGACGAGGAAAAAGAGAAGAAAAAAACACGCAAGATCTCACCATCAGCTCAGGTATGCTGGAGGTGAACAAGAGTTTCACATTGTATGTTGTTTCTGAACTTGTCTGGTTCACATATGGAATAAAGTCATGAAATTATTATCTGAGCATCCTGTGGCATTATCTAAGACATAATAGTAACTGTCACAACACACCATACTTCTCTGTCATAACATATTGTACACTACAGGTCTAGTTGCATGAGGTTGCAGGCCCTTGTATCCTTATTTGATTTCTTTTGTTTCGTTTACAACAGCCTACTGGTTGTCACAAAAAACACATTTAAAATGATGTAGGCCTGATATTTGGGAGTCAAGGACTATTATCGTAAAAAAATATTCATAGAATGTTTTTAGAGAGAATCCTTTAGTACATATTGCCTTAATAATAGGCTAAGCAATTTACAGTTTGCTTATCGTATGATGCTGGTTTTACTTTTGCGTGGTTTATGAGTTGGTAGTGAATATTGTGCTTTAGTCTACTATTTTTGTATGAGGTGTAGTTTGTACAATGTTGAGTGTTATTGTTAGGAAAAAAATATGAATGTTCTTGTGGTTTTCACCTTCACACTGCCAGTTCAAGCTGCTGTAAAATGGTACCATAAATAAAATTATACCACAAAGGCTAAAGTGATTTCTATCTAGGTATTACTGCTAGAAAACAGATATAATGTCCCCCAATGTTTTTCACCTAACCAGACACAATCAGATAAATTAATTAAGAAGAAGCAGGAAAGAGGAAGGCACTCCACTTAATAAACTAAAGGCTTTTGTTTTCAGATGAGTCAGGGGTGTGCAGCAAGTCATCTAGAGCTTTTATGGCTGGAACTGTTAAGTGAAATAACTGAACTATTTTTGACATGAGGCTAAACGTGCAACATTTCCTTCCTGCAGAACAATGTGAAGGTAGTCCATAATATTGTTTGTCTTGTTTATTCACAGGCAACATATGATCCAAGCCATGGCTTTAATCCTCAGCCTATAGACATTTCAGGAATGGCGCTCTCCAGGGAGCTTCAGGTAAGATGTAACTACTAAACAGCAATCATCCTCTGTGTAGAGTGAGTACGACCCAATTGTCGAACATTAACTGCCATTTATAATGCTGGAACACTGATTACAGTACAGCAACTACCTGTGTACTGAGTTCTTTTATGAAATAGGATACATCTCTATATCAGAAAAAAAGGGCAAACCCAGTTGCTAACAATAGTATCCACAATTCAAAAAAGAACTGTTGATTATTCAGTGTCACAGTCAGTAACAGTTAAAGGAAGGACACAAAAGGGTGAAGTGTATTAAACTAAGAAAAAATGGGAAATGTGGTTCTTCAAGCAAACACAAACCGACACACCCCTAAAAATGTTAAAACAAGAGAAAACAAAGAAGCAGCTACATCTTTCAAGTCTTGGTGCAAAATGTAAGAAAAGGAACATTATTTGCACAGAACCTGTATTCAGCCAAAACTAGAAATAGATGGATCCTGCTACTGTAAAAGTAAGCTGGTTAATAATACATTAGCTGTAAGGTGATTCCCTTTAGTGGGAGAGGTTGTTGTCATAATCAGTTCCCTTTATCCATTTTTAGTTGGGGGAGCCTAGGTACTCTGTGCTTACTCGTTGTCTTTAACAGATAACTGTTATGTAAAGTTTTTCAACAATGAATGGCAGAAGGTGGAAAGGCATCTTAGAATGTACTAAAAACATGAAGTAGGTGATTCTTAAACTGCAGAGCTGTTGAAAATAATCATCAGACACAATGTGCATTGTGCTGTGCTCTCTTTATCCTAATATAGTCTATGGCAGAACAGCTTGCAGAGAACTACCATAATACCTGGGGACGGAAGAAGAAACTGGAGCTGGAAGCTAAAGGTAAGCTTGTCTATTATTTTTTTTTTTATTTGTACTTCTTTTCCTGAAAATGGAATAGTCTGCATGGTGTGTTATTGTCATGGCTTACCCTAATTGTGTCACTGTGATATTCTGAATTGTTCCCCTGTCTACAGTTGACAGTAAGTGTGAAATATTTTGTTGTATCAGGTGTGCAGAAATGCCTAGAGATCCACTGTCCCAGTTAAGAATTCCCAGGTACCAGAACTAACTTTTATGCATAACAGTATTTTATTTTGTCTAAATAAGTGCTGCTGATGCGTAATGTAATACTTGCTTGATGGTATAGGGAGATAATCAGCCTATCCAGTCTACCTTTTAAGTACATTTACCATTCTACTTCCCATCCATCTCTCCTTTCCATTCACCTTTTTAACACCTATCCCACCCTTTCTTAAATACACCTGTAAATGTCAGTCTCTGCAGCTCATTCAGTAGTCCATTGCGCAGATCCACAACCTTCTTTGTGAAGAAGTATTTTGGGAAATCAAAGGAGTTGTTAGTCTCTACAATCTACTGCCTGCATTCCTCCTTCCTCTTTGTCCTTCATGTTAAGCAAATCTCTTTTCATGTCTCCCTGACATTACCTTGTGCACCAGCACCATGCTCCCGTTTTTTTTTTTTTTTGGTTTTGTTGAGAAGGTCTCCAGCTTCACTGATTCTTGTCATATTCATTAGCATCCATCCAACACATCTTGCTGGTGGCTTGCCCCTGGATTCCTTCCAGCAACCTAATGTCCTTCTCCTTTCATGGTCCCCACAGCTGCACGTAGTACTCAAAGTGTGGCTTGACAATGGACTGTTTGAGTGGGAGCATCAACATTCGGCTTCTGGAGACTGCTGCCTTGAGGATGCACCAGCACTGTTCACTTTTCTGCTGTCACTCTATTCATGGCGGTCCATTTCAGATATGCCCAACCCCAGAACCTTTTCCTGCTGTCTGTGTGTTTGTCTGTCTCTCTCTCTCTCTATATATATATATATATATATATATATATATATATATTTACAGCAAATATACACTTTCCAGCAGATACTTCACACCGAGGGTGTGCCCTTTTCCTTTTGACACCCCTACACACATTCTACTTATCCCATGCTATTTTAAACAGTTAAACACTTCAGTTATTTTGTTACGCACTATAGTCTGGAAACCCATGCCATATAACCAGCACTATTTCAGTGAAATAGTGTATTCTGTTGCCAGTGGTGAAGTATGACTCTTTGCTTTGGAAATTATGACCTGTCATTCATACCCCCCACCAATCATACCTCTTCTGTTCAGATTATTTGCATTTCACTTTAAAAATAAAGATCATAACTTCAGAGTTGTGTACTGGTAATTGTTGTTTGACTAATTTTATATCATTGCTGGCTGACTTCAGAGTTGTGTACTGTTATTTTTGCTTCAGTGTATAATTTTTCAGATCTCTGCTGAAGGTGTTGGTTTTCCCATACCACCCTCCCTATTCCTGTCTTGTTGTTTAAATTTGGAGGCTTTTGCAGTAGCCCGCCCCCACTATAGATTTGATCTGGGACACTCCCCCAATCCAATCTCTTTACCTCATTCTACCTAATAGACTCATTCTGCACTTATTTTTAGTCATTTTTAAGTTAATTGCATTTTTGAAACTGTTTGGTCTAACATTGCTACATACTCAAGTGTGCCAGCTTGCACTGCATTTGAATTGTTTTTACTGCTGTTTTAGCTACTTTTCTGTATATATATATATATATATATATATATATATATATATATATATATATATATATACCGCACTACAAGGACAAAATGATTGACTTCAACAATTGGCTAAGCTTCTGGTGCCATTCTAAAGGGATCCAGTATCTGTCTGCCTGGGATGACATGGTCGACAGACCACGATGCTTTGCCCCTGGGATTCCGGATACTGGCTAAGGTTCTTGCTTCCCCTATAGTGCCTTTTTTAGGCAAGGTTCAAATGACAAATTCACCACTGTAACAGGAACAGGCAAGCAAAAACTGAGGGTGATGCTACTCAATGCTAGAAGTCTAAATCTCAAAATGCACTCACTCGGGGCACTCCTTAAAATGGAAAACATCGATATCTGTGCAGTGACTGAGACCTGGTTCAAGGCTCCAGAAAGCACCCCTGCACTACCAGGCTATAACTCATACCACACTTTTCGGCCATGTAACCTGGACCGGAACACCGAAGGCGGAGGTGTGTCCATATTCATTAAGGATATCCACACTTCCAGGCTAGTTGCTCAGCATAATGCAGACGAGGCTATCCAAGTGCAACTAGCTCTGGGCAAAACTGCAATCCAAATTGTAGCTTGCTACAGATCACCCACCATGCCCCAGGATTCCCTCTCCTCTTTTCTTGATATACTGAAAAATATTAGGGTTCAACCAAACACCCTAATAATGGGCAAATTCAACTACACCACCATTAACTGGGAACACTACTCATGTACCAACTCCTTCGCTCAACGCTTTCTGTAATTCAGTAACTCCAATGCCCTGGATCAACTTGTCCACACCCCCACCAGGGGCAACAATATCCTAGATCTAGTCATTGACAACATGAGTGACCTGTGTTCCTCATTGGTCCGATCCAACCTTAAGCTGATTACCCTAGATATCCACATCCTGCCCCCACCCCCATTAAGGAAACCATGGTAAAAAATTTCTCCAAAGCCAACTTCATGCTTCTTAAGACAGAAGTGGTGAATTTTACTACACCCATGCAGATGGACAATACAGTTATGACTACTGAATCCTACACAATTGCACTTTACAAGCACTTACATGAGTGCATGGATCATGCTATCCCAAACAGAACCAAGATGCTATCCTCCAAAAAAAGGAAGCCATCTGGTGGTCCCCTGACATAAACAAACTACAACAGAAGGAAGAAACAGTTGCAAAAGAGAGTAAAATCCCATGAGTGGAGGAGCTCCCTGGTCAGCCTCAGTAAGAAGCTGCGATCCCTGATAAAATCCTCCAAAGCTAGTTATGAAAACAAAATCACCACTGATTCTAAAGACAACCACAAAACATTCTATAGCTATGTCAAGAATCTCAATGGCAACACTCAGATCTGCTCTGAGTTACAGCACAATGGCACTAAATATACAGACCCAACTGATATTGCCAACATCCTGGCAGATAGGTTCAGTGCTAACTTTACCCCCCTCTCACCCCCTAAAGAGCCCATCTCTATACCGGAGGAATGCAAATTTCCTGTAATCACGGCAGCACAGGTAAAAACCACACTCTCCAAAGCCAAGAACACAGCATCCATGGGACCAGACAACATCCCAGGCTGCGTTCTACACAAACTACAGAATGAACTGGCATCCCACCTAAGTACAATGTTCAATCATAGCCTCATCTCAGGCTTTTTGCCTGATGAATGGTGCACAGAGACGGTTATCCCACTCCACAAGGGGGGGAGCCACCACGGACCCCGGGAACTACCGCCCCATTAGCCTGACGAGCCTGGTCTGCAAGGCCATGGAACTTATAAACAAAGACATTGGTAATCTCCAAACTCTGGACCTCACCCAGTTCTGGTTTGTAAAAGGCAGATCATGTCTCCTAAACCTACTAGACTTCTTTGAAGCAGTCACCAAAGCTGTAGACAAGGGTAAGGTGGTTCACACAGCCTATCTAGATCTTGCCAAGGCTTTCGACACCATCTCCCACTCTGAAATTATAGATAAACTCACTAAACTAGGTATAAATCTCTATGTCACAAGATGGGTTGCCAACTGGCTCACTGACAGAACCCACACTGTGAAAGTAGCAGACTCCAAATCTGACTTCAGACCAGTGACAAGTGGAGTACCACAGGGTTCAGTCCTGGGTCCTCTCCTGTTTGGTATCTACTTCTCTGAAGTACAGGCTAACACAAAAGGTCTTTGGCTAATGAAGTTCGCAGATGACTGCAAACCAGGAGCCATAATCGAAACTCCTAACGATGTGGACATCCTACAAAAGGGTCTCACTGAGACAGATGCCTGGTGTTAAAGCCATGGCCTCAAGCTCAGTGCCAAAAAGTGCATTGTCATCCCCTTTTGTAAAAACTCTGTACCCATGAACTACAACATAGGCAGTAGTATACTTAACACTGAAAGTGTGATAAGAGACCTTGGGACACAGGTGGACAGTGGTCTCTCCTTTGATAATCACATCACCACAGTAGTCAGGAAATCCTTCTACGTGGCACACCTCATCACAAAAGGTTTCTCTTCCAGAAAAAAAGAGGTCATTGTTCCCCTCTACTCATCACTCATTAAACCCATTATAGAGTACAACGCCCCTTTTGGTATGTACCTCACAAGACATCTACAACAACTGGAAAGGCCGCAGAAATACCTCACAAAGAGGATTACCAGCCTCAAACAGATGCCCTATGCAGACCGTCTAAAAAAACTCCAGCTTTACTCCATCGCATATCGCCTACTCAGAGGTGATCTCTGCCTAACATACAAAGCTATGTCAAACCCAGAGCTGTTGGACATGCTCCACTTAAAGAAATCCCAATCCCTCCGAGCTACATGCTCTAGGGACCTAAACCTTGTCACCACAATAAACAGAACATGCAGGAGGCATAGATTCCTGTCCCAGAGACTTCCCATACTCTGGAACAGACTACCTATCTATGTCAAACCGAGCTCCTCATTAGCACTCTTCAAGAAAATTCTTGATTGGATGGGAAATAGGAAATTCACCCCAGGGATCACCTCATTGGCTCTGCTCCACAGTGGCACAGGAAAATTATTTTCTTGGGTGGCAAAAGCCAGGTTACCTTTTTGGATGGGCTTGTATAGGCCCTAGGGCTGATAGCCTAGTACCTAACTATGAACTATGAACCTATAATCCCCTTCTTTATTGTTATGGTGCCAAATAACTATCACACAAAATAGTTCAGTATAGAATAATAATCTCCTTTATTGCAAAGAGAAACATGTAAGTGGGAGACTAGGAAATCAAGGTCCTGACTCCTGGAAGAACAGAATACTACATTCTTTATACTTTTTCTGATTAAAAGCAACATTATTATAACAAATCTTAGAGCAATCACTGACCAATTAAAAATGAACTGTATAGCATTAATTTTGCTAGGATCTCCTGACTCCTTGTTTATGACTTTCTGTATTAGGCATAAGTTCCAAATTTCATAATAGAGATTTTGAACAAGACTTTCTACATTTCTGCCATGCTGGCAGTTTCTGATAAGTGGCAGGAAGCAAATCATCAGATACATACGGAAAAACGCTCAGGAATCCATCTTGTTTTTAAAAACATATTAAAATGAAATACACACACCAACACATTTCCTTCTCTGTACATCTTACCCTTCACATTATGTTCTCTGGAAAGCAGAGCTTGGCCTCTTTAGCCTGGCCCAATACAAATTTTCTTTTATCCATTTTACCAGTCTGAAACACTTCTCAGAATCATCTGTCAACTTCTTTATTCCATTTCTCTTCTGTGGTTCCCAAGAAAGGATGCAGTGTTTCTTCTGAAGTCTCATCAGTGGCCTAAAAGGTGAGAGAATTACCTTATTGTGCCTGGACTCTTGGTCCCTTGAGATGATTGAGGCATTCTCTTGTTCTCTACTGCTGCCATTTTGCTGTGTTTACACTGATCCATTGGTGCTGTTACGGCCATTCCCCAAGCCGTTTTATTGTTCTGTAGCTTTATTTTGCCTGCTCAGTTTTTCTGCCATTGATGGTGTTGGTCTTTTGGGCTATCTCCTTGCATTTCTTAATACTGAACCTCAGCTGATAGCTTTCAGACTATGCCGATTTAGCTTTCCTTGGTTTCAGATTGTCACATCCATCCACTTCCATCCCTGTGTCTTTGTGGTATCTACAAACAGGTTGATTGAATTTTTTCACTTTTGTGATGCTGGTAGTAATCAAATTGAAGACTTCAGATCCCAGGATTAATCCATTTGACATTTCAATACTTGTCTTTTCTCTTAATATTTTCTCCCTCACTGCCACCCTTTATGTATTTCTGTCTAGGTAGATTTCCACACCTTTGATCGTTTTATCTCATAAACCTATTTCCCTTTAGCTGTCTTATCACCCTTCTTTGTGTTACCACATCAAAGACTTACTAAAATCTATCACTCATCCAGCTAGCCCTTTTCTTCTTCTGTCACTCCCAGTCAAAGAACTGGATTGTATTCCTGTGGCAGAAACTCCTAGCTTTGAACCCATTTGCTGTTTGATGCCCCAAAGATTATATTCTTCCACAATGTAGCCAGTCTGTCCATGATCTTCCATATTACTGAGGTCAGACTTGCAGGTCAAGAGTTCCATGGGCTGCTTTTGTCTTCTTGTGGAACAGCATAGCAGTTTCAGAATCCCAGTCCTCAGGAATTTCTGTAGTGACCAAGGACTGGTTTAATATTTTTGTTAGATGTTCTGTTAACATTCTAACCAAATCTTTAAAGGAGGGTCACTGTAACAGTAAATCATAATATTTGGGTCTACTCACCTGCTGTATTGGTCTATCTACAATGTATATAAAAAGTTTACACACCCTTGTTAAAATGCCAGGTTTTTGTGATATAAAAAAATGAGATCACAATAAATAATTTCAAAACTTTTCCCACCTTTAATGTGACCAATTGAAAAACAAACAAATCTATTAGGGGAAAAATATAAAAACAAAAAAATGTACAATAAGCTGGTTGCATAAGTGTGCGCACCCTTAAACTAATACTTTGTTGAAGCACCGTTTGGTTTAATTACAGCATTCAGTCTTCTTGATACACACTTGCCATCAATTAAAGAAACTCTGATTAACTCCAAATAAGTTCAGCTGTTCTAGCAGGATTTTCTTGACATTTACTCAGTTGCCTGCTACAGCAAAAGGCATGGTTCTCAGAAAGCTTACAAAGCATCAAAGGGATCTCATTATTGAAAGGTATCAGTCAGGAGAAGGTCCACAACAATGGATATACCGTGGAACACAGTGACGACAGTCATCAAAAAGTGGAGAGAATATGGGGCAGCAGTGATGTTGCAAAGAACTGGAAATCCCTCCAAAATTGATGAAAAGACAAGATGAAAACTGGTCAGGGAGACTGCCAAGAGACCTACAGCAACGCTGAAGGAGCTGCAGGAATTTCCGGCAAGTACTGGCTGTGTACTACGTGACAACAATCTCCTGTAGTCTCCATATGGGTAGGGTTGCAAGACGGAAGCCTTTTCTTACACAAAAAAATCCAGACCCAGCTAAAATTTGCAAAACAATACATTGAGTCTCCCAAAAGCATGTGGGAAAATGTGTTATGGTCTGGTGAGACCAAGGCTGAACCTTTTGGCCACAATTCCAAAAGGAAAGTTTGGCACAAAAATAGCACTTCACATTACCAAAACAACACCATCCCCATGGTGAGGCATGGTGATGGCAGTATCACGCTTTCGGGTTGTTTTTCTTCAGCTGGAAGTGGGGCTTTAGTCAAGGTGGAGAGAATTATGAACAGTTCCAAATACCAGTCACTTTTTGCCCAAAACCTTCAGGCGTCTGCTAGAAAGCTGAAGATGAAAAGGAATTTCACCTTTGAAGACGGCAATGACCCCAAGCATACATCCAAATCAACAAAAGAATGGCTTCACCAGAAGAAAATTAAAGCTTTGGAATGGCCCAGCCATTGCCCAGACCTAAATCCAATAGAAAATATGTAGGGTGATCTGAAGAGGGCTGTGCACAAGAGATTCCCTCACAATCTGACAGATTTGGAGCATTTTTGCAAGGAAGAGTGGGCAAATATTGCCATGTCAGGATGTGCCATGCTGATAGACTCCAACCCAAGAAGCCTGAATGCTGTAATTAAATCAAAAGATGCTTCAACAAAGTATTAGTTTAAGGGTTTGCACAACTTATGCAACCAGCTTATTGTATAATTTTTATTTTTTATATTTTTCCCATAACAGATTTGTTTGTTTTTCAATTTAATTGTGCAGGTTATAGGTCACATTAAAGGTGGAAAAAGTTTTGAAATGATTTATTGTAGTCTCATTTTTTTATATCACAAAAACCTGGCATTTTAACAGGGGTGTGTACACTTTTTTATATCCACTGTATATGCTTAGCCACTCTCTGCGTTCCTCCTGGAGACAATATCCCCATTCTTGAGGATACCCTGTCCTGGTTCTCCTCTAATATTACCAATAAGACCATAATCATTGGCAAGGTTAATATTAACTGGGCCACCATTCAATCTCCTACAAACTCCTCAAACATAAACCTGTATAACTTCTCACAGCTAATCAACTCTGCTACCAGACCCTCCAGGGATTACTGCTGCCGTAGTACCCTTGACTGGATTCTGGTCTCCCACCCCCATTACATCTTGGATAGTGGTACCCTTCCTGACTCTCTCAGCGATCACCTTCCCTGTTTCACTCATCACCTTCCTTCCCCTTTACAACTATCCCACACTTATATCTCTACTCGCTCCCTAAAAAACTTCAACCCTGACAGCTTCTCTAACTCTTTGAATTCCATAAACAGGAGGCCTTTAAAAACCCTTTCCCTGGATAATGCTGCTTTCTACTTCATTACAACATTCTTAAACCTTCTAAATACTTTTGTTGCTCCCCCCATAACAAAAAGAATTAAAAGCAACACTGTCCCCTGGTTAACCAAAGAGACCACAACCATCATGCATCTCCAAGACAAGGTCTGGAAACACTACCAGAAAAATAAAACTCCCAACTCCCTGAATAAATACAAACTATTTTGTAACTAAATTAAAAAACGTATTGTAGCCGATCGCAAATCTTACTTTTCCTTGCTTCAAAACAACCATAAAGCAAACCCTAAAAAATTCTGGAATGGTATCACCTCCCTTCTTAATTCCAGTAAAAAAGAAAACCCTTGCCTTGACCTGAATGCCACCAACCTGGCCTTAGCCACCCACTTCAGTTCCTTCTTCATTGATTCCATAGCCAAACTAACATCATCCTTCACCAATAATACTACATCCGCATCTCCACCTTTTCCCATTTCTTCTTCCCCAAACACTACCACCTCCCACCCCTTACCCTTCTCTATCATACCCATTCCTACATCTACCATTAAAAAACTCCTTCTGAAATTAAAACCATGCTGTATCACCCCTGAAAACATCCCTTCCTACTTTCTAAAACTAGCTGCCGACACCATTGCTTTCCCCATCTCCATTCTAATAAATCGGTCAATGCAAGAAGGCTGTGTACCCCAACTCTGGAAAAAGGCCTTTATCCTCCCCCTTCACAAAGGGGGCAACAACAATAATATTTCCAATTTTCGACCTATTGCCATCCTATCCCCTATCTCATAGGTTCTCAAAAAGTGTATCCACCTACAACTTTTACCCTACCTCATAGATAACCAGCTGCTTACTCCCACAAAACACAGATTCAGACCTGGCCACAATAGTACCACTGTTCTCCTCTCCTTCTTTGAATCCATCAATAAAGCTCATGGTTCCTGCTACCTCGTGTCTACTCTCCTTCTGGACCTATCGAAGACCTTCGATACTATCTCTCATAACCTTCTTCTGTCAAAACTCTATAAACTTAATCTATCCTTCTCTTCAATCAACTAGTCCACTAGTTACCTTTCCAACAGGCAACAAGCAGTCAAATGGAAAAAAGCCACCTCCTCCTTCCTTAATACTCCTACAGGTGTACCCCAGGGTTCCATATTAGGTCCCCTACTATTTAATATTTTCATAAATTACTTCCACTAGACTATTCCTAATACTAAACTTATCCAATACACAGATGACTCCACAATTATCTGCTCTGCCACCTCCATCTCCACACTCGTTAAACTAACCAAAGATGCCTTCTCTTCCACTGAACAATGGATGTTAGATAACCACTTAGCTCTCAACATGTCAAAAACTAAACTCATAATATTTACAGCTTCTAAAAACTCCACCAGAGACAAAAACTCATTCTCCATTACTAGTCAGAACAATACATCTCTCGAGGTAGTATCCCAGGCCAAACTTCCAGGTGTCCTCATTGATGAGCAGCTTAAGTTTGATACCCACCTACAAATGAATAGCAAAAAACCCCACCAGAAACTTGGTATGTTATACCGCCACAACAGTTTCCTCACTCCCTCTACTAAGATTGTTCTCACTATCACATACATCATACCCTCCCTTATACAGTGCCCCACTTCTTACTATCCTACATTCTTCTCTCAAGACAAAACTCTCTTCCTGTTACAACAAAATTTCCAAATTTGCTACAGGCTACAAATCCTCCACCCACCATTGCAGTGCCCTTCACAAATTTAATTGGCTAGAGCTGCCCAATTATCTTACCTACATTCGACTCACCCATGCTCACAAACGTATCTTTAGTCCTTCTCTCTGCCCCTCCCTTGCCGCCTCTTTCAAAATGCATCTACCTGATCAAATTCTAAGATCCAATAACCAGAACCTGATTGAACTGCATAAGGCTGTACGTCCAGCAGGCAAACTTCTATTATCCTATTCTCTAGCATGCCTTTGGAACTCCCTGCCACCTCTAAGAAATACCACCCATATCCACTCTACCTTTAAGACCTTGCTTCACTCCCATCTCAACTCTCTCTGGGAATGTTCCTGCTCTCACCCCACATAACTCCCTCAGTCTTACACACAGTTTTCTCACTCTGCCCTCACTCTCTTCTTACACTTCACCCTGTGGTGCAATGCTGCTTAGTCCACCCTCTCTCCTCCTCCTTCTTGTTACTCCCTCTTTACTTACTTCTACACTAAACTCCTCCTGTCCCACTTACCCCATCTTAACTCTCATAGGATACCTATATGAAGCTTCTTTGCGTCTTCTGTTATATTTCCATTGTATGAACAAACATAATTGTAAATATTTACTAATGTTTTTTGAGCTTTTCTTTTTAATTTTTTTATACTGTAATTCTTATAACACTATGTTTCTTCACCTGCATTACTGTATTACCAAATTGTTAAAGATTTTATTACATTGTGCAATATCTTTATGGAGCTTTTCTCCCCAGGACTCCATTGAAAATGGGCTCTGCTCGGCCCAATGGACTATCCTGGTAAACAAACTGCAAATAAAATAGAAAATAAATAAATACATGGGAAAATATTGAGTGGCCTTCTGGGGATCCTTCTTTCCTGAAAAAGAAAGTATGTTGAAATGATTCATTTATATAAACTACATGGTCACCTCCACCACTTTTGATGCCTTTAAGGATGTTATACAACCTAATTATTAATGACCAGACAATGGAGCTCCTGTATCAAAAAGAGCTGACAGAATGTGCAGTGCACCTGAGTTATATAATAATCAATAAAGAGATCCTGCAACAATACCTGTTAACTCTTCCTCTCATAAGAGAAAGATTGTTCATTGAAACATGATCGGAAATCCAGATTAACTGACAGATATGGTACAAAGTCTACATCAAGCTGTTTGCCTATATTTGGCATATAGTCAAACATCAAAGTCTGTTTTACGCCAGATGCAAGAATGCATGCAAAGTGTACTGGACAGATGTATAACGGAGGTGAACATGACAGGTTGAATTCAACCACTGATAGGACTGGGGATGTATTCTCAAGTACATCAACAATGCAGTAGGTGTGTCTTCATGACAGTCGCATTTAAACCTGGTGCTGAGGATGTATACATGACTGAGGACCAATACATACTTTGAGGGGGTTAAAGCTTGTCAGATGTCTTAGTTTCCATTGGCAGTGTATTTGGAAGGTTCATAGGCTCATACTAGGCTAACTTTCCTGATGGGCCATTTTAAGCCTAGCCAATATCCCAAGGTCAGAACCAAACCATGCACCTTGTGTCTGTGAGGTGAAGACCTCAACCATTGTGCTAAACCCAGGAGATTACTTTTTTGAAGCGTTATCAAGGAAGTTGAAGGTCAGGTATTCAAGAAATCAGCTATTACACCCACATACACACACACACACACACACACACACACACACACACACACACACACACACACACACACATAAAACAGTTTTCCAGAAACTTCTTACAAGCAATAGACCAGAAATAGACTCCACCCAAAAACTTTGTAAGGTAGATTGTCTCTACTGAGCTCCACTTCTAGAGCAAAAGGAAAATTTCAACAGAGAAAATCCCAATCACTGCAGGATGGCCCTACCCTTTAATCCTTCCTCTGAACTCCTATAAGGCAGTATACAACACTGATCATCAGTTTGGGAGACTGTTGTTATACAGAATGGTATATTACGATCTCATATCCTTCCATTCCATTGTCACATGCTCACTCAAATAGGATTTGGAAGCTTCACTGTTTATATAATAATTACTGAAAAATAAGGCAATGCAGTGGAATCCCATTTATCTGAAAGGATTTTTATTTCAGACTTTTTTTGGTATTTTAATAAAAAAGGACAGGACATTGAGACCAGTTTTGGATTTAACAATTTGGAATAAGTTGATCTTGAATGAATTCAGAATGATGATTTTAAAATCAGTTCTTAAAAAATAATTAATTCATGGCAGTTCTGGACTTGAAAGATACTTGCCCTGGCTTCCCTATAAGTGACCTGTTTACAGAAAATATTTGAGCTTTCAAGTTGCCCACTCTGAATTCCAGTTTTCAACCCCCTCATTTTTTCTGTCTTCAGCTCCAAGATTATTTACCAAACGTGCAACTGCATTTTTTTCACATCTCATAAAACAATAGTTCACCATTTTTATTATCCAGATGACTGGCAGTGACTCAGACTTGGGAAGGGTTGTTACAGCATTTCATTAATAATGCTGTTTCATTCATTTCATAAACTTCAAGAAGTCCCCTTTAACTCGACACAGATAGTAATTTTTCCAGTGGTACTTGTTTATTCAATTTTACTGAAAGTTTCTGAGACGCATGAGAATACGGTTCTTTATTCATGATCCAAAGAAAACACTGAATATAACCCACATTCACAGCAAGACAATATTTCAGGGCACTTGGGTATAGGTCATCATGCATTTTACTAGCTTCCCATGTAAGACTGCCATTGAGAAAATTATAGTAACATTGAAAAACATCAGTAAATAAAGAATTTCTTTGCAGGGAGGATTCCTGTTAGCAGAGATGCTGTTTGTATGCCCTACCATAATAGGTTCCACTATCAATTATCAAGTAACATCTGGATGAAGTGCCAACCTTGAAAAAATTGACAGTTATGACTTCATCCAGATGAAAATAAGAAAATAATTTTTTTGGGGGGCAGGCCTCCATGATTACATAACCGTGGAGGATTAGAGAATGTCAAAAAAGTGAATAATTGCCAGCACCGTTATAGAAACATCACCAACAGTGATTTTCTTTGTCAAGCTCCAGTTGTTGAGTTTATTATTTATTTATTTTACATTTGTTGACCGGGCTAGTCTAACTGGATATATGTCCATTTTCAGTAGAGGCCCGGGGAGATAAGCTCCAAGACATGGTCCAAATACAATAATACAAGTACAAACAAATAAAAAATAAGAAATAAAATCTAATATTCTAGTAAATATAGCAATTTTCCTGGTATGGAAAAAAAATGCATCAACAACGGTAACATGTATTTCAACAGAGAGGTTGTAACAGGATGTAACATTGAGGTAAAAAGTCACAAACAGTGCAAATTGAAAGAACTTAGACAACAATGCAGGTTAAGTCAGAGGTAGATAAAAGGAAATAATCATAGTAAAACAAAGGAGAAAAAAAAGAAAGAAAATCATCAGTACTTGTAACATGTGAATTACAGCAGAAAGGTTCGGCAGGATCTAACACTGAGGGCCTGCAGTATAATATAGGGCTATTTTTAAGTATGGTGACATATCGTATAGGTTAAGTCAGAAGTGAAAAAAGGGAGTTTGATATGTAGTATTGTAGCAAAGGATTTGCTTAAAAAAAGATATATAAAGAGGATAGACATAGTGAAAAAAGGTAGAACAGAAAAATATAATAAGGTGGGAAAATGTAATAGAGGATAGTAGGGAGTGGATAGGTAAGTCAAGTTAGTAGAGGTAGATGACTAGTCTGGTCTGGAGCAGGGGCATAGCCAGTATGTTTTGAGGAGAAGTTTAATTCTGTTTTTAAATAGAGATAGAGAGGTGAGTGAGGTGATGTCATTAGGGAGAAGATTCCAGGATTTACCTACTGTATTAGAGAAAAGAGAATCCCCAGCTCTGTTATTAAGTTTTGAGGTGTGGATAAGAAGTTTGTGAGATGATCGTAAGGACTTTAGGTTTTTATAGGGGGTGATGAGGGTTGCCAAACTTGGAGTATTAGAAGGTTTATATAGAATGTTGTGGGCAATGGTTAGTTGGTGAAATTTAATCTGTTGTAGTTCTAACCATCCTAGCTGTTTTAAGTTTATACAGTGATGGGTTCGGAATGGATTGCCTGCAGCACATCTTGCAATGTTATTATAGGTCATTTCCAATTTACTGAGGTTATTCTTGGAGAGATTAGTAAAGATGGAAGAGGCATAAAGGAGTGTAGAGATCAAATGGGTGTGGGCGATAGTAGTTTTAACAGTAGGGGAAAGGAATGGTTTAACCCTATAGAGACAGCCAGTTCTTTTATTGACAGTCTTTATGGTATTATTGATGTGGATATCAAAGTTCAGATTATTGTCAATGGTGACACCTAGTAGTTTGGTGGTATAGTCAGAAGATATTATAGTACCATTGATAGATGTCACTGAGAATTGAAGAGGAGAGGACTTCAGAGTAGGAGTGAAGAGGAGGAGTTTGGTTTTCTTTGGGTTCAAAAGAAGGCAATGCTGAGTGAACCATTGTTCAACTATGTTAAATACTTTTTGGGTGAGAGCATGAAGGTCATGGGAGGATGTAGCTGAACATAATAGTGTGGAGTCATCAGCATATTGTATACATGTGGCTTGTGGGATAGCTAGATGAAGGTCATTAATAAATATGGAAAAAAGAAGGGGTCCAAGTAGGGAACCCTGAGGGACACCTAAGGTAATGGGTAAGTGGGAGGATAAAGTATTATGCCAAAGTACTGCTTGTTGATGTTTGACAAGGTAGGATTGGAACCATTTTATGGAAAGTGGGTCTGATGACAGAGATTTTAGTATGTTTATGAGAATCTGGTGGTTTACCATGTCAAAAGCTTTAGACAGGTCAATAAATAGAGCAGAAGAAAGATTATTCAGGTTTTGTTGTTTGTTAATGTAGTCAGTAAAGGACAGGAGGGCAGTAAATGCTGTGTGTGGGTCTGAAACCATGTTGACAGTTGGAAAGTAAATTGTTTTCAATTAA
Organism: Protopterus annectens; assembly: GCF_019279795.1. Taxonomy (NCBI): domain Eukaryota; kingdom Metazoa; phylum Chordata; order Ceratodontiformes; family Protopteridae; genus Protopterus; species Protopterus annectens. Next base: position 678,935,552 of record NC_056725.1, read on the forward strand.
ATGGTGAAGAAGTTGTTTATGGATACATTTCTCCATGATTTTAGCTAGGGGAGAAAGTAGGGCAATGGGGCGATAGTTTGATATTTCTGTGGACTGTCCACCTTTATGTAGGGGTATAATATGGGAGATTTTCCATAAGGTGGGGATGTAACCCTCGGTAATAGTTCTGTTGACCAGTATGGAAATAGGATAGGCTATGGCATTGGATGATAGTTGTAGATATTCAGAAGGTAGTAGGCTGCAGAAGGAGAGCATGGTTTCAGTTTCTTCAAAAGGGTTTGAATAAATGTGGTTGAGACAGCTTTGAGATGAAAGGGGGGTGGGGTTGAGGAGTATGAGGGTAATGTGAAGGTATTTGATGATAACTGACTAGCTAGTGTTTGGATGGTATCTGTAAAGAAGGTATTGAAGGTATTAGCTGTATGGATGGGATTTTTCTGGTCTGTGTTTTGAGGGTTTGGTGTTGTGGATTGACCTGAGTAGATTAATTTGTCTAGTGTAGCACCGCAACACCAATGATGCAAAAAAAGACGGTAAGCTCACTGTCACTGTTATGTTGAAGAAAGTAGCTGCTGGCTCACTCGAATAAGGGGTCAAATGAAGATCTTCTTATTATGTAAATGTAGAGTGTAATAAACACCAACCACAAGAAAAACGTACACTTTTACAATATTTGTTAAGTGCTTTCATCTGCTTATCGCAGACTTCATCAGAACAGCTGATCAGTACGCTTAGCAATCCATTTAAAAACTTTTTGGCACCAATCTGATCACCATTTTTAAAGAGCCCTTACACCATTATACTCTATGTACAAAGTTATAAAATATATGAATCTATAATAGCTGTAAACCCAAGATCACTTAATTATAATACATTTCACAAACGATCCTAGCTAAAATATATTATTAAAACCATATTTTTCTATATAACAACTGATATAAATTTCAAACACTTATATTAAAAAATATATATATAAAATTATAAGTTGTATTGCTAATAAAAGAAAGGGTTTTATAGAAATAGATTCATTAATACCCGGTTCCCTGGTTGAATCTGTTAATATTTGCCACATACTTTCTTTTTTACTTAAAAGTGCCTTAAAATTACCTCCTCTGTTGGATGTAACAATTTTGTCTATAATGGCAAATTTAAAACTATGTTGTTCACCATTCTTTTCAATATGCCTACATAGTGCATTTTTATGATCATGCACCCTAATTCTGTACATATGCTCATACATTCTTCTCTTAAATTGTCTCTCAGTTTTGCCTATGTAATAGGCTGAGCATAATGTACAGCTAGCCAAATAAATAATATTTTTACTATTACAATTCCCCTTTCTAAATCTAATACAAGTCTTATTTATATCTTGTAGTCTAATTCCATCATTTTCATTAATCAAACAACACTGATTACATGCTCCACATTTAGTAGTAGCTTTGCTGTCATAGGTTCGTAAATCATTCTCATTGTTCCCTATTTTCAACAACCTCTTAATATTCATGCCCATTTTGTACACAAAACATGGTTTCTCACCTAGTATATCTTTCATCTTCTCTGCAACTATTAAATTGTTCCAATATCTATAAATTATATCCATTACATTTTTCACATGGGGAGAATATGTTAATGTGCAAACTCTATTTATGGGTGTGTTCTTCAATATTCCTTCATTTTGTTTAATATTATCTTGTCCAGTTCCTAACACGGGTATGTACTTTTTGCCCCATTCTTTAATAATATATTGTGAAACATCCTTAAGCATCCCCTCAGGGTAGCATCTGTTCCTGAAAATTGACGTTATAAATTCAATTTCTTCAACCATCATGTTATAATCTGAGGACATTCTGGCGGCTCTTATGCATTGTCCCTTGAAAATATTTTTTAGCATATGTTGTGGGTGTTGACTAGTAAATTCCATATATCCATTTGTGAAGGTTTTCTTTCTGTAAATCTCTGATTGAAATCCCTTCTCTGTATGTCTGATAAATTTGTCCAAATATGGAATCCCATCATAACTTACATTATAAGTGAATTTAAAAAAACTACTGGAATTATTCAAATAATTTATAAATTCATCTATCATATTTTCAGGATCCTTCCAAAGGACAAACATATCATCCAGAAATCTTGTATAATAAGAAATATATTTGAAATACTTGCTCGTAAATAAATATGTACTCTCCCACTCTAGCATAACCATATTAGCAAAATCTTGGGTTTACAGCTATTATAGATTCATATATGTTATAACTTTGTACATAGAGTATAATGGTGTAAGGGCTCTTTAAAAATGGTGATTAGATTGGCACCAAAAAGTTTTTAAATGGATTGCTAAGCGTACTGATCAGCTGTTCTGATGAAGTCTGCGATAAGCAGATGAAAGCGCTTAACAAATATTGTAAAAGTGTACGTTTTTCTTGTGGTTGGTGTTTATTAAACTCTACATTTACATAATAAGAAGATCTTCGTTTGACCCCTTATTCGAGTGAGCCAGCAGCTACTTTCTTCAACATAACAGTGACGGTGAGCTTACCGTCTTTTTTTGCATCACTGGGTAGAGTAATTGCTTAATGCTGGCCCAGAATTTCTGTGGGTTGTTGTAATTAGGTTGTTGATACTGTACGAAGTATTTTTGTTTGTCAGAAAATATGGCCTTTTTAGTGTCATTTCTTAGCTGTCTAAAGGTTAGTTGGTCAGCAGTGTTTTTTGTCATTCTCCATTTGGCCCAATATTTATTTCTGATGTGAATTTTGTGTTTGGTTTCGTTAGAAAGCCATGGAGCAGACTTGGTCTTAATTCTTATAGCTCTGGAAGGAGCATGATGGTTAAGAATGGCAAGAAAGGTAGAATTAAAGAAATTAACGGCTTCATCTAGAGGCAGTTGTTTTAAGGGAGTCCAATTGCAAGCTCTTAGTTCCATTTGGAATAGATCAGGGTTAAATTTCTTTTTGGATCTAATATGTCTAATGGAGGTTGTGGAGGGGGTGTTAGCTTTATATCTGATGATGTAGGTAAGTGAGTGATCACTGATATCATCAGGGAGAGTTCCAGAATCATAGTAGAGAGTATGATTGTTTGTGAGAATCCAGTCTAATATGCTTGTTTTTTTGTTAGCTTTATTTATTTATTCTGGTGGGGGAGGTAATGGTTTGAGAGAAACCATATAGGTTTATGTGTGTGGTAGGAAGGCTACTACTATAGGAATTCCAGTCTAAATTTATGTCACCTAGAATTATGGTTTCTTGAGGCAGGTGTTGGAATAGCCAGCAGAGTATATTTTCCAAGGTGGCTATGTTATTTCCAGGGGGCAGTTCCAAATGATATAGTTGTAATCAAGTTGTAACATCATCCAGTGGCTACTGGGCTGCTAGGAAAGCAAACCCCATAATACACTAATTGACAACATACTCCTTTGAATATGCTTGGGGGCACAGTTTCATGGCTACTGGACTCAACAGAAAGGGTCTTTGCATGTTAGCCTTAAAGAAGTGAAAGCTTCTGCAAGAGTCATGGCTTCTTCCAGGACAGCTTCCTTCCAGCACATTTGCAAATATGCACAGACTACAAATATAGTAACACAGCACCTTAACCAGCAAACTGCACACGATTTTATATGCTGTGGGAAGAAACATTTTGAATTTGGGCCTGGCAATTCTACACAGTCTTCAACTTTTTGTGGTCTGTCTCCTAAATCATAAAAATATTCTAACATATTCCCTCAACAAACTAACATATTTGACCAATGAATGGCATCTAGATCATGTATGTTTCAGCAGAAAGTGGACCAGTATGATATGTCAGAGATGGATTTATTTGCCACTCTTTTTAATGGTCAGTTTTCAAAGCTTTATTCCCTTCTTTGTCACCACACAGTTTGGAAGCTGAATGGTTTCGCTTTTCCCTGAGCTCAAGATGTGATATGTGCCTCCCTTCCAATTTTGGAGATGATGATCTTTCTAAAAGCAAAATAATGAATGTATTATCAAAGTAGATTTAAAGTGCCCAAGATAACTGTGGTTTTCTCCTTCAAGGTGGCTGACATTTCAACAACCATGTCAGTTGCCATTACACAAGGACCAAATGACTCAACAGCTTGGAAAAGTACTACAGCTGAATCTCAGAATATTGCATCTCCCTCTGAGTGATTTATTCTATGAAAAATTAGTGAATATTTTCACAGATGTCAAACACCCTACATCTAAGAAATTAACCCATCTAAGTTGTAAATGTTTTGTAATATGGGCATCTGCAGAAGGACTTGAGCCTGTTTGTGCTCCACTTTACACTATTTAACTATCCAACCATCCTTTTGAAGCTAACATTCTCCATTCTTCCACTACAATTCAGATTTCTACTGTTTTAGAATAGATGTCTGTCTTCCTATGACAGCATAAAATTCTATTACAGTTTTCTTTAAAATGACCTTCGCTTGAGACCACAAAAATGGTAAATCTTCCCTTATGGGGACTTATTTTTCCTGTTAGAAAATTAACTTTGCTACCTTTGAACAAGATGTGCCATCTTGGTCATTTGTTTAGTTATTGACAATTACTTCAGGTAGAAAAATTTCTTAAGTTTAAGTTCAAAACTTCTTAATCTAACTTCCACAAACAGAGAGCATCACTAAAACCTGTCGTTTGTTGATTCTAAAAGGGGTTTTTAGCTGTCGCCTTGAACCAGCCTGTTCAACTGTAAGTGTTTTATCCTGACTATCGGAACACTGGAGAATATTTGCTGTAGACTTTGGATATTCAAAAACAACTGAGATAATATATTAGGAGGACACATAGCTTCAACAAAACATCAGTTGTTTGTATTGTTCAAGAAAGACACGAAAAGCTGTTACAAAGCACATTGTCAAATGACTGTCCATTTTATTGCCCTTGCTGTGATAAATGCAAAAACCTCTAGAAAGTCCTGTTAGAGCTCATCAAACTAGAATGGTAGCAACTCACATAATTTAAACATGTTTCTGCTCAAGACAATGTAGAGGAAGTAACACAGACTAATACAAATGTTGACATCCTGAAAGTAAACCACTGTGTTGAAAACAGAAATTTGACTTCTTAGTACGGATCCTTCGATATTGCTTCACGGCACCTGCAAATACTACTTAAAAAAAACATTAACAGCATCCCCAAATATAGGGAGCTGTGCCCCTCACTCCCCGTAATTATATATACTAACTCTGAGATTGCGCAATCCACAAGAAAAGTGAATATTCCCCTACTTGAGGATTGTCAGTCTCACACACCTGTGAACTATCTGAGTAGTTGACCAAATGCAGTCAATTAAACAGATGGTCAACCCAACTACCTGTCAAACAAATGAACAAAACCCCAAATTTTTGTACTGCAAGCACACATCTCTCTATGAAGTTAGTGATTTCAAAGACCTCAGGAAGGTACAACATGGAGTTATTCACATGAAAAAGATTCAGAAATTGTGCACAAATGCTGGACATGTTTCAGAACCTCACAGTGCCTACTTAAATTAGTAACTTCACTGGTGTAAGATCAGTTTGCTTACAAAACACAAATCAGCTGCTGAATAAACCCAGATGTTATGATTTATGTACTATGCTGCAACACCTTTTCCTCAGAGATCTACTGCTATAATGAATATCTCACACAACTTTATTAAGCATTCTAAGAGATATCTCATTTGGTCTCTGTGCCCTATCCTCCCTGATCACAAATGGCTTCTTCTGTACCATCTTATGGATAATCAACTCATCCTCTTATCATACAGGAATCTTCCAGCTGCTCTTAAGTGAAGATGGAAGTATTTCCTTCAGAACCATTCTCCTTCCATCTTCGAACCTTTGTCTTTCTACACTAGTTTGCTTATCTCTTTGGCTGCCTTTGTTGTTAGGCTTCATAAACAAAGAAACCCATTTTGCTTTCTTTTATTTATCTGAGATCCCTTTTCACCTTGTGAAATTTGTGACTGGTTTCTTTCTTCCTTTCTAGCAGTCTTCATATTACTATATGACTACATCTTATTAACCCCCCTTATTCTTAGAGGCCCTCTCCTTTTTTCTTGCTTATCTTTCTGTTCCTTGCACCACACTGATTTCTTCTTCCTTGTTTTGATATTTATTTTTGTATGCAATCTTTCCTCCACTGCCTTACATAAACTGCTGTTAATTTCCCCCAAAGTCCATTCACTCCTTTGGTCATTTCCATTTCTGTGTGCTGTCAGCCACTGTTTGCAATGATTTTCTGTGTTACACCTACTGAAATCTCTCTCAAACATTTTGGTATTTGGGATCCCCTCTTATATAAGTAGTCACTGTTTGCTTAAGTTTCAGCAGCATTATATCCCCTGGTTCACACAGCACTGTGTCAAGCATTTTCCCAGTTCTAGGATTTCATGACACCATCAGTGCAAATCTTTCCCAGTCCATAATCTCAACTGTTTCCTTCTTCCTTCATGTGCATGATGCTGGAATACTCCAGTCAATCACCATTTTCTGTTATACACTTTTTACGTATCATATCCTAAATCTGCCTTTCATCAGCTTATCATTCTTCTTCTTTAAAGCCTCCAGTTATCTCTAGAAAGTGCCTATTCACCCTTCTTTCCATCATGACTGATAAGCTACTACTTTTGCAATCTTTGATTTCTCCTCCAATCCACTTTTTCTCTTCACTCACTTCCCATAACACCTTAAATTTAATTGCATTTCGTATATTTTCCCTCCTGCTTTTCCTACTGTTCACAAATACCTTAAAGTCTAGGATAACTATATCCCAGCCTCACTTTTTGCTGGTCTATGTTTCTGTTACTCTTTTTATGTGTGCTGTCTCTGATTCTGTAGGTGCCAGAATTTGATCCTTTAATTGCTTACTGTTCTTACCTTGGTAAAAATTAAGCATTGCCTTCCATTCTTTTTGAGCTATTGGTCATTCTTCTGTGCCCTGATTCATCTCCAGCCTTTTTTCCTTCTTGCCAACCTCCAGCTTCTTCCTCAGCCTGTTTTTTTTTGCTTTGCCTCTTCCCATTTCCACATCATTTTAAAGGTATGATTATCTGAATGCCCCTTTCCAGCCCAGCTTTCAGCACTGCCATGTACTGTGAGCAGAAAAGGACCTTAGCCATATCAAATAATTCAGTGTGCCATATCTTACCCCTTTTATCCTCTGTATTGTATCCACGATACATTCGTAACACCCCCAGACAACAGATGAGTTGAACTGATCTTCTTAATTCTTGATGTGCTAGCTTTGGCCACTCATGGTACTTCAAAAAGGTGGCTGTGCTCCTCAGCTCCCTGTACTTTGCACCTAACGTTTCATTTTCCCGATCCCTTCCTCAATAGCAACCTCCGAAAGAACATTTGTCACCCTGTAAACCACTATATGTGAGCAGTCCATGCCGGTTTTAACTTCCTTGGTCACAATTTGGCCTGCACTTTCTAATGTTAGCCCTTGAACTGTTTATTCCATTACCTCCACCACTGCCATGACTACCACCATCTCCACCACCATCAATAATACCAATACCAGCACCACCATCACTACCACCACCTCTACCACTACCATCACTCTACCACCACCTCCGCCATCACTACTATCACCTCCACCACTACCATCACTCTACCACCACCTCCACCATCACTACTACCATCATTACTCCCACCACCTCCACCACCATCACTAACTCCCCCACCACCATCACAACCACCACCATTATCACTGCCTCAACCATCACTACCACCACTACTACCACTTACACTACTATCACCACCATTATCACTACCACCACCACCACAATTAGCACTGCCACCACCTCTACCACCATTATCACTACCACCACCACCACAATTATCACTACCATCACCAGCACTATCACTACCAGCACTACACTCTTTCTCTCATAATTGCCTTTCTGTTTGGCCTATCTAGCAACTCAGTCCTCTGCTTCCAGGCCTCTATCCCTGTACAACTCTTGAGCTGGTTGTTTATTAGACGAACTTAAATCGAAAACCAGAGGGGGGAAACAGATCGTAAAATGGAACATCTGTTAGATGAATACCTTTACTCTTTGCAGCTATATTGTTGCACTATGCACTTGAGAAATAATGTGTGAAATGTTTACTATTTTACACTTTTTGTATCAGTGTTGCATATTTTAAAACAGAAATGTTTCAGAAATAAAAGGATTCCTTTGCCTATCCATTCATTGCAGTTGTTTGATACCTGCTGTCTAGTGTTGCCACTCTTTTTACCCACATTCTGATATTCCCTGATAATTAGCCTAGAAATCCTGAACATCCAAACTCTCATCCAAATTACTAAACCAAGGACCACTGCTGGGCTATATCACAATTTCATTTTTTAATCTAGCAGCTACCCAAACCGCAGTGTGTATGCACATGTATGCATGTATATGGGTGCATATGCAATACAATAGACTATATATATAAAATTACAAGAGACACCTGTTGATTGTTCCAGTAAAGTAATTAGAATCAACAGTGGCTGAGGTGCTATGTATATATGTGATGGATTGAAGGAATAAAACTGCATGGACTAAATTTATTTATCATGGCAATCCTTGAAACTGTGAAATAACATGTGAGGCTAGGGGAATATTCAGTAACTCCAAGATTGTGGTAGCTCAGAATATTCCACCTGTTCCAAGGTGCAGTGTTCTCAGAGTTGCTACATACATATAGCACGGATACAGGTGCACACCCCACTATCAAATACATGAAAAGTAGAATACTGAATGTTGGAATCTGCTGGTGATGTGGTTGCTGTAGTTTACTCCTCAATGTGTCTGGAGTCACATTATTGGTTCTTGCACTTCTTGAAATTATTCAGTCTGTTCTCAGCTGATCATTTTTAAATGGGAAGGAAGTAACGATGAATTCTTGGCATCTGTTGTAATTGGTATGTGTTGTCAGGGGTATAACCAGGAGTTTTAGAATTATACACAAGCTTCCAGAATGGGCGGCCACAGTGGTGCAGTGGTTAGCATTGCCACTTCACAGCAAGAGGTTCCCCGGTTCGATTCTCGGCTGGGATGCCTTCTGTGCAGAGTCTGCATGTCCTCCCTGTGGTCGCGTGGGTTTCCTCCGGGTGCTCCGTTTTCCTCCCACATCATAAAGACATGCAGTAGGTGGATTGGACACTCTAAATTGGCCATAGGTGTGAGTGTGTGTGTGTTTGTGTGCCTTCTGTGGAAGGTTGGGCGCCGGGCTGGCAACTCGACACCGTAAAAACTCCACTGCCAATCTTGAGCGGACTGATGATCCGCTGTGGCGACCCCTAACCAGGAAAAGCAAAAAGAAGAAGAAGACGCAAGCTTCCAGAATGAAGCCCCTTCCTAATGTAAGTGTAGCTTCCCACTACTGCAGACCATAGTTCTCAACTTTGAAAAACACCAAATTCACTTTTTAACTTCTAATTCCAGGACACAACTGAAAAATCACTGTAAAAGTCAAAGGATCTTTATTTAAAATAAAAGTTTTCTTTCAACATAAAAAAAGAACTAATGCCTCAGTTAGAAGCCTCCAAGGTTACACAAAACTTGAAGACTCTTAGCCAACATACTAGTTTTTCTTTAGGTGGAAAAATTAAGCTCCTTTGACTTCTAAATAGCTCTCAACATCTTTGCGTAACTATTAGGGACAAAGCAAAATAAGGAGGGAAGAAAAGCTCAAAATCAGGACATTTTTAATATTATTGTAATTCACTTAAAAATGATAACAGTAGAACAGACTTTACATAAGCATGCATTTTCTTAACAGTAAAAAGTATGAAACTGTAATGTCTGATATTATAGACTAACTAATTCTCAGTGATTTACCAGAAAATCAAAAATGTTATGTCTGACAAGGGAAGATATGAGGCAAAATCAGCAACAATTGAAAGGTATAACCCACATAATACATGTTTTTGGACACTACAGGTTTTCAATAGTGGAAACAAATAATCCTGAATGTCCAACTGAAAAAAAAGGAATATGTTATTTTAATGAAGGTAGGTCAGTTAAACACAAATCTGCTGAAAATGTTAAGCCAAAAAAAATTTTGGCAATAGTGGAAAATTCCTTTTTCCTCCATTACTATTCAGCTTTGGAGTAGGTATATCTATATTCAGGAGAGTGCTTTCAACTAAATATATTTGGTCCATTCGAATCCCAAAAATATTAAATAAATTTAACCAGCCTGAAATTCTGAAAAAAAATTAATCACTCGATCAAGTGCATAACGTAAATAAATAAAAGCTATGGAAAATAATGCAGAGTTTAAAAACAAAATAATTCACACATATCTCATTGTACATAATATTTAAATAGTCATGAAAAGAAATCTTGTGTTGTGACATATATGGTATGTATCTGCCCAAACCCTTGGGTGTATAACTTCTAGAAACAACCACATTTCATTTCTTTATGGAAAAAATACTTAAAATTAAAACTAATTAAACAGACTAGACTCCAAATATCACCACTAACACAGTAACAGTAATAAATAAATAAAATAAAATAAACCATATATCTTAGAAACACCACAGGGGATAATATACTGCCCTTGTCTCACTATCAGTAAATAGCAACTATCTCACAGAAAGACAGTGTTCCTACTCATGTTTTAGGTTCGCTGGAATTCACAAGTCATTGTAGAACTGTTGGTAGTTTGTTGAAATCTGTGTTCTTGCCACATTCATATATCAGTCCCAAAAGAAAGTTTATTTGTAAAACGAACCAGAAAATGAAAAAAAATAAGCATACAAGTGACACATTCCTCATATCACTTCCCCTATATTTTACCAATTGAAATAGTTTCAAATGGATTTCAGGCTCTTTTTAATATTGAACTTACACAGTGGCATTCAATGTGTCTGTCTAGTCATGAGCTGTCCAAGTGGCAAATCCTAGCCCCAAAGATGGCAGCATGGAGTTTTATATGGTGTGAGTCACTCTGTTTCTTGAATGTCAGTGAAATTGGTGTAAGATTTATGTTGTTTAGTGTGCACTTACAAGTTTTTAAGGTTTTTAGAGGATTGAACAAACTGTGACTGTATAAATAATGATCATGCAAAGATATAAATGGATTTCTGTGGAGTTTCAGTAAATCTACCTTGGAGAACAGATAGATAGATAGATAGATAGATAGATAGATAGATAGATAGATAGATATACAGGCTTGCACATATATATTTATAGGACATTTAAAATTAAATTCATAATCTACTATGCACAAGCTCTCATAGAAAAAAAATCATGGGAACCTGTATTAACAAAATAATTAAAAGTTGTTTCTTTCCTTATAAAGCATGCTCTGTGCAGTTCTAGATTTCCACTCATCTCTTCATAAGGATACACTTGCCCTTGACCAGTATTTGTTATTTTTCTGTTGCTACTTAATCTTTATGGTCTAATCCACTCAACTAAGTGAATGGCCAGATTCAATAAAGCCTACACTAAGTGTACATATCATGCACACGACATGTATTCAATAAAATTCTTATCATATTTTTGTGCTTTCTAGTCACTCCGAAAGATTACACTAAGCATAAATGTAGTCTATACTTTGTGGTAACCTTTATGAATCCCTGTTAATATTTAAAGCTACAAGAGTATCAGTAGGAAAAGCAAGATTAGGTGGAAGAAGGTGTGAGTTATGTCTGTTCACTCAGAACAGTGTACACTTAATGTAGGCATTATTGAATTCCGGGGGAAGATTTTTTATGAAAAGAGTTAAAACATAAAGGACTTTGATTAGTTGTACTAAAAAGCACCTTGTTTATATCATGAGCACTAATTTTATTAAACCAGGCCCCGGGTTATTAAATATATTAACAGGTTAACAAACTAAATAATTCAACAAACTAATACAAAATAAAACATGGAAAAAGCACCACTCTAGGAAACAAAAACTGTATGTTAGCGCTTTCGTTTACTAAAAATATGTAAACTTCTTCAGGTCTGAATTATATTAACAGGTTATGTAGATATAATTTATAAAATTACAGCATATTGCTTAGAAATCTGCCACTAACCAATATGTCATGTTTTTTGAGTAATAGCAGATTTATTAACTTTGATTTGTTAACAATGTTAGTGTATTGGACTGGGCGTTTGGAATCCATTTCAGACCTGTTTTAGACATAAACTGAAACAGTAGATCATCACAACTACCTGGTATGAATTCGCTTATGTCTTAATTCAACATGCTGGAAACTGAAGATTTCTATAGCATGAAGTATGGATTTATCATTATAACACTGGCTGAATGTATTCCAAAATGCATTTGCAAACCATCACCGCCACTTTGGTTCATGTTTAATTGAAAAGTATGCAGTCCATCAGACTGTTGATTACCTTAATCCAAATTCCCAATTGACCCACAGCACTGTCTGGTTAAGTGACTTGTTCGAGGTCACACAAAAGGAAAAGGAAGGCTAAGGGAATCAAACCTTGTACCGCATGAAGTATCTATCAGTTCAAGGCCTTAATCCTCCACACTATTTATATATCTGCTTAATTATTTTTTTATTTAATTTTATTTATTGGGGTAGAGCACTGACTAAATTTGACCATGTTATGGGCTCAGCCTGGTTACAGACATAGTAACAACAGTAAAGTAAAGTTAAAGGTATAGCTAAATTATACAATATACTGAATATAACATAGATAAAAAAACACATTCAGATATTTTCAAGAAGGTTTAAAAAAAAGTGAAAAAAAAAAAGGTGACTGGATATACTTGTAAATCAAAAAAGGCTCTCAGAAGTCACTCAGTCAGGATTTATTGTCCACAAAAACAACAAAAAAACAAATGAACGACAATAGTTGAAATAACGATTCAAAACATAGTACTAAGCGCTTTCACCCTCTAAAACATAAGGGCATCCTCAGAGTACTTCTGAAAGCTTGTGCTTTCTCCATTTAAATAAATTAACAGTCAGTTACTAAACTTCTTTGATTGGTTGTGCAATTAAATTCAAACAATAAAAATAGTTTGAAAAGATGTAGCACCTTTATTCCACCTCAAAATCCTGTGATACAGATATTTGAGATGTGCGAAGCACAATTCCGAAGAGAGTTAAAAAAATTCACAATAACGGAGGATAATCTTACCCAAGCTGAAAGATTTTGTTTAGGGGAACTGAGAACTAATAAAAAATATAGAGTAATGAAGCCAGATAAAGGTGGCAGGGTGGTGATTATGACCGAAACAGATTACATTAACAGAATGACAAATTTGTTAAGTAATGATGATACTTATGATAAAGTATCAAAATTTGAGATGAATCGAACTTACACTAAGATAGAATGGATTTTATTTGATTTTATGTTAGAAGGAACAATAGACAAAGATGAATATGATTATTTTACAGTAGAGTATCCAGTAACCCCCTCAGTTTTTGGTATTCCAAAAACACACAAGGATACCAATAATCTGCCTTTTAGGCCGATAGTTTCAGCAAAGGGGTCTAAATTAGAAGCAGTAGCAAAGTATATAGACCATAATTGCAAGGATATTCTTAATTTATTTCCTCACATTATTAAAGATTCGTGGCACTGTATAGATATGGTGAGACATTATAATATTGAGCAAAACATGGACAATATTATTATGGTGACCATAGATGTAATTAATTTGTTTTCGGTGATTCCGCATGATTTGGGTCTGGAAATGTTTGAGGCTGCCTTAGAAAAATACAGTGGATTACATACGGTAAAGCGCAAATTATTGGTAGATCTAATGGAAATTGTCTTGTCAAACAATTTTATGTACATGGAGGGAGAATATTACAGACAGCTTACTGGGGTAGCCATGGGGGCAAGATGTGCACCCATATATGCCAACTTAGTACTAGCCCAATGGGAGACTTACTGTATTTTTACATCTAAACACTGGTCTAATATTACTTTCTATGCCAGATACCTAGATGACATCATTTTATTTTGGAAGGGGTCTCCAGAAAAGCTTAATGATTTTATGCAATTTCTTGGCACTACATCACCTTTTTTAAAATTTACTAGCCACATACAGGGTAAAACATGTGAATTTTTGGATGTCTTTTTCTATGATAAGAATGGTACAATAGAGTCCAACATTTTTAGAAAAAAAGACTTATTCAAATTATTTTTTACATTATAGCAGTTGCCACCCACACTTTCAAAAAAAGAATCTTGTGAAGGGGCAAATGGTAAGATTATCACGTATTGTTAGTGAGGATGATAGATTTAATCAGGAATTAGAAATTCTTACTAATATGTTTTTGGACAGGGGATACCCATTAAATTTACTAAAACAATTGAAAGATGAAGTTAGAAAGAAAAGGAACACTACATTCAGACCTATTATTAAATTTGGTTTATGTAACAAACAGAATGAAAATATAGGTATTAACAGAAGAGATGCCTTCATTTTACCATACAATGAACAATCAGAAGGAATTGTCAAAATATTAAAAGATAGCTGGATGAGTGTTTGTATTAACAATGAAGAGTTTTACCATACAATAGGGCCTTTTCCTAAGGTTATCTTTAGCCGTGGTATGAATTTAAAGGAATACATGGAATACAATGCTAGGGACCAGACATTTAATATGTCAAAAATGAATAAATGTGGTTTCTGAAAATGTTGCAAGTTTATCAATGATGGACCATATGTTATGGTTCAAGGATATGGAAAATCGATTAAATGTTCAGGACACTGCAACTGCAATACAAAAATGGTGGTCTACCTAGCTACATGTACATCATGCCCAGCATTTTATGTAGGTAAAACTATAAGGAAACTGAAGGAACGTATAATGGAACACAATAGAGATATTAAAAATAAAAGAATTGTGAATTCATTATACATCCATAGTACTAAATGTAATAATTTTAGGAGATTCATATTCTTTGTCATAGACAGAATTCCTACATATGGACAAAAAGGTGGTGATTTAAATGCCTTGCTAGAAGCCAAAGAATGTCTTTGGCAGTTGAGACTAAATGCAGGTTCATTTCCTGGTATCAATGGTCAAATTTCTATAGCAAGTATTTTAAAGCTTAAATCTTATGTTATTTAACTAAACAATATGTTTTTTAATCAAATGTATTTTAACACTATTTTTTAATTTTTATTTCAAGCGACACTGCTTTACATATTACCCAAATGGATTACAGCCATACTTGTTTACATTCATTAATTCTTTGTAAAGGAAGCTTTTTAGTGATAAATCCCAAGAAAAATATGCTGGTTTAACTATATGTATATATATAATTGTTATGACATATGTATATAAATATATAAAAATAACACACACTATAGATCAAAACAAGCAACATTTTGATAGTCTGTTTAATATGCTATTTATTTCAATGGATTGTTGTTTATTAATTCTTTTTAAAGTTTGTCTGACTCTTTAGGTGTAGTGAGCAAATATATTTAATTATTATTTTTTTATATATATATAAATATTTTATACATATATTTTTAAAAGGTTCTACAAGTCTTTATATTATCTATTTATTTAAATATTTTATTGTTTGAATTTAATTGCACAACCAATCAAAGAAGTTTAGTAATCGACTGTTAATTTATTTAAATGGAGAAAGCACAAGCTTTCAGAAGTACTCTGAGGATGCCCTTATGTTTTAGAGGGTGAAAGCGCTTAGTAATATGTTTTGAATCGTTATTTCAACTATTGTCGTTCATTTGTTTTTTTTGTTGTTTTTGTGGACAATAAATCCTGACTGACTGACTTCTGAGAGCCTTTTTTGATTTAAAAAAAAGTGAGATCAGGATTATACAATGTATAATACATATGTTATAGATGAGGTAAATGTAGTCCAGCGAAAAAACTGGACATACTATATACAAGTATGGAGGAACATTTTAGTAGTGAAGAGAGTAGAAATTGTAGAATATTAAGAGATGCAGTAAAAGAGCTAATAACAGGAAAAGTGGGTACAAGGAATGGATAGAGTATATGGGGAAGCAGTGGGTATGAGTTGATATGTTGGAGATGTTAATAGATTAATCAGCCAATGTTTCCTGTGATGAATGTAATAGTGTAACCATGGCATGGTCAAGCCAAATGATAAGGTATCTAACTGATGTGGTGGTTTTAGGTTGTTGTCTAGAGGTTTGATACAGAGAGGGCTTGTGACTTTAGTGAGTCTTTTCTTTTTTTTTTTTTTTAGGGTTGTGGAGTATTTTTTTTTTAGAAAAAGAAGCCAATTGTTTAATGATAGGTCAGCTTGAAGTTAATTTTGGATGATATCAAGAGAAGGGTTGGATGTGTAGATAACCATGTTATCTGTATAAAAGAGAAGTTATAGATGAAGTAGGTCAAGTGGTAGCTTATTTATAAAAAATGGAGACTAGTCTTATAGGTTCATAGGTTGGTACTGGGCTATCTGCCCGAAGGCATATGTTAGCCCAGCCACGTTGTGCAGTATTCAACGCCCCTTTAGTAGTTCCCTAGACCCTTGTACTACCAGCTAGTACCCTTGTCCCCTTTCTAGTAGTGCTGTTGGTGTGATCCCCGGTGTGAACTTTCTGTTACCCATCCACTCATCAAGGTTCCTCTTGAAGAGTGATAGTGAGGGGCTCTGTGTTATGTAGATCGGGACCCTGTTCCATAGTAAGGGAAGTCTCTGCGAAGGGAATCTATCCATCCAGCATGTTCTATTCATTGTTGTGTTGAGGTTTATATCCCTAGAGCATGTAGCTCGAGTAGATTTGGTTTTGCTAAGATGGAGCATGTTCAACAATTCTGGGTAGAACAGTCTTAGCTTTTTCAATCATGCTGCATAGGGCAACTGTTTGAGGCCAGTAATCCTCTTGGTTAGGTACCTTTGTGGTCTCTCCAGCTGCTGGAGATGTCTAGCCAGGTACATTCCAATTGGTGCATTGTACTCAATAATGGGTCTGATGAGGGAAGAGTAGAGGGGCACCATTACATCCTTAGATCTTGATGCAAACCCTTTCGTGATCAAATGGGTCACATAGAAGGATTTTCTAACCACTCTGGCAACATGATTATCAAAGGAAAGCTGACTATCTACTTGGGTCCCTAGATCCCTTATTTCTTCTTCAGATTTCAGGGGATTACCTCCTATGTTGTAGTTTGCGGGTACTCTGTTTTTTCCAAAGGGGATTACTATGCATTTTTTTGCATTTAGCTTGAGACCATGGCTTTGACACCATGCATCAGTCTCATTTAGGTCCTTCTGGAGGATCTCCATGTTGGCCGGAGACTCTATTATAGCACCCAGTTTGCAGTCGTCCGCAAACTTAGTCAGCCACAGCCCTTCCATGCTTGCCTGTACTTCTGAGAAGTATATGCCAAACAGGAAGGGCCCCAGGACAGAGCCCTGAGGCACACCACTTGTTACTGGTCTGGAGTCGGACATAGAACCCACTACTCTTACTTTATGGGATCTGTCTGAGAGCCAGTTTGTGATCCATTTTCTGATGTAATGGTTTATGCCCAGGCTGGTGAGCTTATCAATAATACCTGAATGGGGAATGGTGTCAAATGCTTTAGCAAGGTAAAGGTAAGCCGTGTGTACCTCCTTTCCCTTATCTATAGCCTGAGTAACTGTCTCAAAGAAATCCACCAGGTTCAGGAGGCATGATCTGCCCTTGACGAAGCCGAACTGTGTGGGATCCAGCGACTGGAGGTTCCCAATCTCTCCATTTATGAGTTCCATAATTATTCGCTCCATAGCCTTACAGATCAGACTGGTCAGGCTTATTGGTCGGTAGTTCCCAGTGTCAGTTGTGGCCCCACCCTTGTGTAGCGGGACCACCATTGCCGTGCGCCATTCTATGGGCACATATCCTGTGGAGAGGTTGAGACTGAACAGGGTATTAAGATGCGGGGTTAATTCCTTTTGGAGCTCGCGTATGACACAGCCTGGGACACCATCTGGTCCCATGGAGGCAGTGTTTTTAGCTTTAGAATTTATCCCTGAGGAACCCCTTTTTTAACATTAAATATTTGGATAGTTAATCTATGACTCATTGGGTAGATTCAGAGATTACACCAATATCATGTAAGTGGAATAATAGGAGGGAGAGATCAATAAGGTCAAAGGCCTGGATAAGGTCACTAACTTCCCCAGGGAGGTTACCTTTATCCATGTTAGTGTGGATGTCATCAGTAAGTGTCTAGAGGCAATTATAGAACTTCTACCTGCCTAAAAGTCACGCTTCTAAGAAAGTTGTACTTGTCAAAGTAGCAAGTTGGCTGTAAATTATTTTTTCAAGGATTTTGCCAAGAGTAAGAAGTGGTAAGATGGGTGGAACTGGGATACTGAGGGGGTTTGTGATCTTTTGGCACACTTCTGACAAAGTTGAATTGGTTGTGAGTCTTAGTTTGTAGATATGTTTTATGGGGTTTAAAGCTAACTGACAGACTTTAAAAACAGAGGAGTAATGCTGGAGAAAATGTTTATTTTAAGTAGGAGATTGTGATTTTACATTTTGTATGATGTTATTTTGAATGCTTGAATAAAGAGCCTCTACATTTTTTCAGTAAGTACCACAAAATGTTTTACGTACACATGAGCTACTCCCAGCTCAGGCAAATGGTGTCAGCTTCATGTCGTATCTGAAGGTTGAGTGCAACATTTCCTTAGGTTAGACTGCAGTGTCAGTACCAGAAACCTAATCCAAATTCTTGGTGTCAGATTAGAACCCACAGGCTGTTGAACTGTCTGCACTAAATATAAGTGTACAACTTGCTGAACCACTCTTTTTTTCAGATTTGCACCACTAGCTTTGTATCAGAAATTGTTACAGCCATGATCTAGCAGAAAGTCAACTACATGGAAATGCTATAACTGTCTTAACCAAATCTGGTTCAAAACTGTGTGGATCTCTGTTTTAGGTGGTGGCACTCATCCCTTGCTAGTTCCATATGATACCTTAACAGCCAAGGAAAAAGCTAGAGACAGAGAGAAGGCTCAGGAACTGCTAAAATACCTTCAGCTTAATGGCTATGCAGTGACAAGGTAAGTATATATGCATTCAATTTTTAATTTCTTTTTGTGTTGTTCAGGATCGTTACTCTTATGGCTTCCATCTTCAGCATCAGTTCTCAGTCTCAGTTCTCTATAACATTTCTGAATCATAAGTCACACTATTAATCCTTGACCTCATAAACATCAAATAAATTAAATGATACTTTAGTTTCTATACTTTTTTAGCTCCAGAAAGCCTTTTGAAAAACTCAGTAGCTAAAATTCTCTTTAGAGAGACTTATAGATATCACAGGTATAAAAATGTAGTCTGTATTATTTCAGCCAGTAGGCTAGAACCCTAATATTTAGATTTTTGGAATGTAATACTTAAGAAGTAGCACACATTTTAATTTTATGGTTAAAGTTGCTATAGCTAAGTACCTACACTTTTCAGTTTTCTTTTTTTAATTAAAGATTTGCTAGATTTACTAAACAGCAACAATTTCCAGAGGACACCAGATTTATATTCTCTCTGCATTTTAAAATAAAATGATGCACTCTCAAATCAGAGACAAACATTCAACTTTAATAATTATCAAGTTTGAGTAGAAAGTTATATGGGTAAACTTTTTAAAATGTACTACTGATGTTTACATAATTATACATACAATTAATTAATGTCATTAATGCAAATTTTGCACCAAGTAGACTGGTTTCATACTTTGCATATATTGAGGGGAATGGTATGTATGTGAAAGGCAAGAGTTTGAAATGGTGCACCCATTGTCAACATGTAAATATGTTCTGCATTATGGGAATTACTAAAGAAGAACGCTATAGATTACAGCTGAATTCTACAAAAAAGTAATTGTTATCAAGTTCTGTTAGGAATATTTCTTGTTGGGTATTCTGTGGAATGCAAGGATTTACTAATTAATTGAGCAAAACTTGCCAAACATAACAACAGTACATCATAGTTAAAGTTACAAGATGTATCAGTATCTGTTTATATTGTTTGTTGACTTATTCAGGCATTCAGATATAAACTAGGATTAATTAAAACCCTCACTGGTCTGGTCATTTGGTGTAATGGTAAGAACATATGTATCAGGGGCAAGTATATATGCAATGAGAAAGATCTCATTATTAGCTTATTACCATGCCCCTTAACCGAACACTGCTATGTCAGACCTGACCACACTAGTGCTGTCTCTAGTGGCACATACTTATATTCATTTGTGTGCGTGCGTACACACACACATACACACACACACACACACACACACACACACACACACACACACACATATGCATAACCAGGCTTGTGATTCCCAACATAATCTTATTAGTGCGGTCACCCAAACAAACAAACAAACACACACACACACACATATGCATAACCAGGCTTGTGATTCCAAACATAATCTTCCTAGTGCGGACACCCAAACAAACAAACACACACACACACACACACACACACACACACACACACACACACACACACACACACACACACACACACACACACGTATGCATAACCAGGCTTGTGATTCCCAACATAATCTTCCTAGTGCAGTCACCCAAACACACACACACACACACACACACACACACACACACACACACACACACACACACACACACACACACAAAAGAAACAAATTCATACAGCCAGATTCATGCTCCTACAGACATACACATGTGCACACATGCATCCATTAATAATAGCCCCCATCCACATGTCTTCTCTGAATTCACTTGACCCCACTAGAACTCCTATAGGAGTAAATGGATGACTACCATATTTTGACAGAGGTCACTTTTTCCTCCTACAGTAACATTTTACCCAGTTGAGCAAATCAGGACTTGGAGACATTTTTAGGGAAAGCATATGGCTAATTAGCATCAGGCAGTCCCCTGTACTGCTGCATTAACATGCGGCTTCATCTGCGAGTCTCCTGTCCACATTCAGGCCCCATGTGGAGAAAACCTCAGCAGTAGAGCAGTGTCTGAATTTGCAAGGTTTAGAAAGAGTTGAAGAGCTTCTGGGTAAAGGCTTGTGCCTTGCACTAAGCCTTTCTGGATACCAAGGTTCATTTAAAAAGGTCATTTACTGGTTGGTGATGTGGTAACACACCTTAACAACATATTCTTTGTGTAAGTAAACCTTATGCTTCCACTTTACTCTATTAATATATTATTACAGTATGTAAATTGGTGTATGATAAGGCCTGCCTGTTATTAAGGACAAAGTAAACTTGTTTTGCTTTTATGCAGCTTCAGCATCAAACCTTTGTTTTTGTTGCTGTCTGTTAATTTAAAAAAGTATATACTTGTGCTCTGGATTGTATTTCGCTCATTAGACTTTATTTTAAAATTTAGTGTTTCTTTTTCTCTAACATATATTTTTGTAGTTTACTATCACATACTTGATTCTCAGCTAGAGCGTCTTCTGCATGGAGACATGCATGATGGGCGTACCTTCGTTGAAGGTTGTGCATCAGGCCTGGCAAGCCGGTACGTAAAAATCAACTGCCAATCGTTAGCGGACCGGAATTCCGCTGTGGCAACCCCTAACTGGGAAAAGCCGAAAGACACAAACAAGCAAACTATCACATACTTGAATCTACTCCGTTCGAGTGTTAAAATGTCTGAATCACATGTTCAGAAATCTCAACACCAAACACAAAAAGATGTCGAAGGAAGCATTTTAGTAAAGTAAAAATTTCGAAAATATCAACTTTACTGAAATGCTGCACTTCTGCTCAACATTAACAAACAGCCCCCACACCCCCCTACATATATATACAAACTCTGTGATCGCACTACAGTGAGGGAAAGGGTACATTTCCCAATCCCCACTATAGTGCAGTTTGCACCACAGTGTTGAACCTTACAGCAGCGAATGCTTGCTATTATAAGGTTCGACATTGTGGGATTCATAATTTCAGTTTGGCCAAAGGCAGTTTCACACAAATGTCAACGTGCGATCGACAAAGTGATTGTAAGCCTATTTTTGTTATATGTGACACTTGACATTTGTGTGTGTGTGTATCTCTTCCTCTCTCTCTGTGTGTGTATATATATATATATATATATATATATATATATATATATATATGTATGTATAGTTTTTGTTTCACAAATGTAAAAGAAAAAAAAAAGAAAAATTTAGACAGAAGAAATATTAGCCAGTGAGTGAAAAACTTTAGAGTTGAAAGAACAGACAATTTTTATTAATTTTATTTATTTAAGTTTGATGACCAGGGAAGTCCACTGGGCCAAGAAGAGCCCGTTTTCAGTGGAGGCCTGGGGAGAAAACCTCCACAATAATTGCAAGTAACATTTCACATGTTACAAATGGACATAGTTCATACAGCTAATTAAACATTTACGGATAAGCTCCATGGTATTTGCAATTGGCTTGTCACAATGTTACAAAAATGAAATGACATAATACAATACAGAAATTTCAA
The DNA here is from genome assembly GCF_019279795.1 of Protopterus annectens. Classification (NCBI taxonomy): domain Eukaryota; kingdom Metazoa; phylum Chordata; order Ceratodontiformes; family Protopteridae; genus Protopterus; species Protopterus annectens. Next base: position 678,957,964 of record NC_056725.1, read on the forward strand.
CATTTACATAAAGTGAATATTTTTGTTATAAACTCAGTTGTAGGTTTAACATTTCAAAATATATAGCTAGTAGCCATTAGTAGGTTAGGAAAATATTATGCATGAAGAGGGTAATAGTATAATTGAGACTGGAGAGTATAGTACAATAGATATTAGAGAGAATGTTAGTTTTTGGTAGGCGAGAGGTTGTTTTGGGTGGGATGAAGTAATAGTAGAGGTAGTTGGATGAGTCAATCTTGATGAAGGGAACACAATTCACAAAGATACAACTGGTTTATGAGATGTTTTATATGCCACGGTATTAGGTAGCACAATAACAGTTCCAGAATTTAAATATATAGTCAGAGATCTTAGTCATTACATAAAATAATATACATTTTGCTTTCGCAATATGCAGCATGTATCTTGTTTGTTGACCACTGAATATGCATAAACAGATTAGAAAATATATTCATTCCAAATCCTCACTATTAATGAAATGAGGAATTCAATACAGTATATCAAAATACAAAATGGGGAATGATTGCAGGGTAGAAAATAAAGCATGTCTGAATTCCTAGTGCATTGCTTCTGCCAGGGATAGTCCAGTCCCTAACGAGAAAGACTAAGACAAAATTTGATTTGGAGAAATGATGAAAAAAAGATTTAGTGGGAGATCATTGAAGGAATATTACTTTAGATGAAAGAGTTACTCATGAAAACTTTCAAACTGAGCATAGATTAAGAAGAGAGAGAGAGAGATAGAGATAGATAAATAGAAAGAGAGAGAGGAAAATTGAGAATGGTATTAAAATACCTGTTACACCTTTTTTTGACAGGAAATACTATGGATCAAACTACGCATATTATATACCGTGATAGGGCTGGTATGAGAAATGTGTAGTGACAGTAGAGTCACCATTAGAGGTCATTATTATTACTTGGCATGGAACAGATACAAATTTGTTTTAAAATGAAATGCTATATAATTAAGGTGGTATGATTATGAAACAGGTTTCCTGCAGATGTAGCAGGGATTAGCAGCTTAATAGTTTTGAAAGATCAGGGGATTGGCATTGCTAAATTACCCAAAGTATGTATGTATGAGAATGCATTTGTTATCTGTGATCTACGCTCAACTGATGTCTTATGTTGAATGGAGTGGTGTTTACCTGGCTTCCATGTGAATTAGGCTGTGCTTCCTCGTGACTTTGAACTAGAAACAGGTGGTACAGAAAATGAATAGATGGCTGGCCGGATCAATCAATTTATGGACAGATGGACATTGTTCTTGTTATTTGTTGCAGAAGAATTGTGAAGTAAAGTCATTACCAAAAGAATGGAAATACTAAACATTTATCAAATTCTACATAATATCTCCTTTAGTACTGGTGTGATATGAGGATATGAGAAAAATTAATCCTTATTTGTAGAGTGAGTCATCCCTTCGTACATCACTGATATTTAAGTGAATGAAGTGGTAGCAAATATGTGTGACCCCCTTCTGTACACATAGCTGCTTACAGTTTAAAAAAGCATGCAGTAGCTTTATTGTAAAGAACTGCTGGTCAAGGTATAGGTTGACGTTATACGTTAATGAAATCAGTACATCATTCTAGCAATTAGTTCACATTTTGTTCAGGGTTCATTATTTCATGTGTTGACAATGCTGCTTATACGTGAAAAAGCTTCCAGGGCTCTAACTGGAGGATGAGGGTGGGGGGTGGATGGCAAAAATAAAAATTTAGAGTAAAGTAAGAGAGCAACGAATTATAGCTTTTGGTATAATGGTTTTCTTTTGCTTGTCTTACAGGGGATTGAAAGATATGGAGCTGGACACGTCATCTGTGGAGAAACGTTTTGCTTATGGCTTCCTTCAGAATCTTCTGAAGTGGTTGGACACAGCTCAAGAATTCATTGCTCATCTAGGTATCAATCTTTTGTTTCTGATTTGCAATGCTAACATTGCAAGACATTTGTTAGAGCCATTGCGTACTACAAGGTAGTAGTACAGTACTGTTTGTTTACCACTGTCTATCAACCATCACCCCATCCTGGCCAGTTTGACCCATTACTTCCAAATCACTAGGGCATGAATCACTCATCTGATGATACTCAGTACATTTCACTAATGCAGAAATGTGTTACATTATTTATAGGATCATGGGAGGGTACAAGGCTAATAGCCCTTGAACCTTTTCCAGCCGAGCCATTCATGCCCCAAATTTCCCAATTATCAATTCCCATGGGCTACAATGGTTTGGTTTATGGTTGTAACTTAGGGCATTCACAAATTGCCCCTTTCCATAATGGCCACAGGTGACAAGCCAAGGTGAATTTGCGATTTCTCATCCATTGCTCCAAATTGCATTTGAAAAGACTTAGGGAAGAGCTCTGCTTCACATAAATAGGGAGTCTGTTACAGAGAAGGGGTAATCTCTGAGACACATAACTAACCTTTCAACATGTTTTGTTTATGTCACGGACAAGGTTTAGATGCTTAGATCAAGTAATTCTAGAGCTGTTTGTTTTGCAAATGTGCAGCAGATCCATGAGGGCTGGATCAGAGCATGCCGTGTAGGTTAGGCATAGATCACCCACAGTAGTCTGTAGAAGGCAGAGTACAAGAACAGGGCTTTGTGTTGGTCCATGTATGACCTAATTATTTACATCCTGTATTTTTTTAGTAAGGAACCTCTGTGGCCGCTCCAGTTGTTGAAAATGTCTGGTGAGGTACATGCTGAAGGGAGCATTCTACTCAATTTTTGGTCTAATGAAGGCTCAGTATAGTGGAACTATGATCTCCTTAGATCTGGATGCCATGCCCTTACATATAAGTTGAGCCATGTAGAAGGATTTTCTCTTTACCATGGACACACGGTGATCAAAGTTCAAGTTACTGTCAGCCTGAGTTCCTATTACCACTGGTTCTTTTTTTAGGGGAGTGCTATCAATGTTGCAATTTGCAGGGATAGTCATATTCTCAAAGGGTAAAATTATGCATTTCTTTTCATTGAGTTTTAGGCCATGGTTCTGGCATCAGTTATTTGTCTGTGTTACGCCTTCCTGGAGGATATTTACATCTTTGGTGGATTCAGTGATTGCACCCAGCTTGCAGTCATCAGCAAATTTGCTAAGCCAAAGGCCCTGTACATTTGACTTGACTTCAGAGAAGTATATTCCAAACAGGAGAGGCTCCAGTATCAAGCCATGCGAGACACCACTAATAATAGGCCTTTTGGTGGATTCTCCCACCCTAACTTCATGTATCCTGTCTCTGAGCTATTTGGCTATCCATTGGGTGACATAAGAATGTATGCCTACATTTGTGAGTTCGTCTGTAATACCTGAGTGAGGTATTGTGTCAAATGCCTTTACCAGGTCAAGGTAGGCAGAATGTACTCTTTTGCCTACATCCATGGCTCTAGTGATCTGCACACTAGACACTCTAGGCAACTCTTGCGAATGACAGGCTCCAGATTAATCACAGTTGAATGTGCAAGACACTTATTCTGCAATATTACTGTGCCCCTTTACCTAAAATATTCTGAAATCAAAGGTGACTGTCATTCTGGAGTGTAGGGAGCTCCCCGTCTGATCTTTTATGTTTCACTTTTTTCTAAGTCTTTCATCTTCCTAGGTCTTGTGCCTGCTGCCTGTCCTTCATGATTCTCCCTCATCCCTTCTTAAATTAATGTCACACTCCTAGAGAGACATATTTTTCCAGTTCCTCCTTTAGCACTGCTCTCCCTTTTGGGCTGAGGTGCAGTCAGTCTCTTACACAGCTCTCATCCGTATGCCATATCTTCCCCAACTCCCTACCAATCCTAGGACTTTATTCCCTGTCTACTATTTCAGACATCAGTTCTATGGAACTGGCAACACTTCCAGGAAAGCCCTCTCCAGTCCTCTGTCCTTTCATCTCTGAACTACCATTATGATGTTGCTTAATAACACCTATACTGACTCTTTCCTTAGGTCACTGGTGACACCATCCACCCTGACATGACATGTGTCCTCCTCCTTGATCATTTTGGAGACTTCTTTCCATGTTTTGTCTATTTTAGTGGCATGTATTTGGCTTTACTGTGATCACATCCCTCTTGCCTCTCTTACCTTTGATCTTGATTCCTTTGAGGACTGAGTCACCAGGCTTGTGTTCTCTTGTCTGCTGAAGATCTTCCTAGCTGCTTCACCACTACCTGCTGATGGCATTCTTCCTATCCTTAGTCCTTTTAATTCCAGTTATCTCACTTCCTGATCTGTTCTTTACTCCCACTGTCTTGCTAATTCTCTTTGACACACTGTCATACTTATCTCTACCATCCTTCCCTAACTGGCTTCCTCTTCTTCCGCCTTTCAGGGCACTGTCCACCCTACTCTTTCATTATCACTATCTCCATGTTCAGCCACATGTACATTTCTCATGATCACATCTTTATGCTCTCCATGTCCCCCTTGATCCTGCCTCCTTCTTGCTTACAGGTTCAGATTTCCTATTATCTTTCTGAACCACATCTGTCCTGGTCCTTTTATTCCCCCTAATTTCCAGCTTACACTACCATTTATATCTCCATTCCCTGGGCCACTCTTCCAGCAGGATTTGCATCTCTCTTCTCCATACCACTTCATCATTTCACATCTCTTGCTTCTCTTAACTTTATTCTTAATTCCTTTACTCCAGCTCATATTTCTTATTTCCTTTACTGGGCAAGCACTATCTGGCAAGTCCAGCATGTATAGCTGCAGCTTACTTAATTCTTGTCTTGTGCTTTGAACATCAAGTGTTATGTGGTTAGCCTGGTGCTCAGTGGGTCAGATCTCTTTTCATGAGGGGAGTTTACCCTACCCTTTTAACCTAATTTTGGGCTTGGTAGTATACAGTGATAACAAGGACATATTAAGGCCATTCTGTCAATGTGCAAGGTAACTGTGATAGTGTGCTGTTGTTTAGTTGATTTTGTGGTTAAATGTGTTGTTTGATTCATTATTTTGGCTGTTTAATATTTTAACTTGTTATGGTATGGCAGCTCTATTAGTGAAGAGGGATAAAGCCCTGTTTGTGATTTAGATGGTATGGGTTTGATTAAGCGCCGTGACACTGGAGTGTAGCAAGGAGAGAGAGCAAGAGAGACAGGTGAAGGACAAGACACTGCCTTCTCTCTGACAGGCTTGGGGGGGGCTGTGTTGCAGATATCAAGGTTCTACTCCAATGGTAGAATTCCCAGAGGAGAATGGAGACCCCACAGGATTGCTTGAACCAATAATAATTAGTAATGGGTTCTAAACCTAAACCTAACACTGCCTCTTCCTCCAACCCTAACCCCGCACCTTAACATGATTAAAACCTTCCTGTAACACTGCCAGCACAGAAGACTGACTCAGACACACAAACATTCACAAATACATAAAAACAAGACATCTTTCCCCTAATGTAACCCATACCATAAAGTATACAAACTTGCACACAAATACACAACACCTATACTCCCCCCAATCTTAACCCTAACTCACAACCACACACACACACACACACACACACACACACACACACACACACACACACACACACCCCAACACCACTTACCTGTATCAACATTCCATACCATCGGCATAGCCACCATTCAGCCATCCATACCGTTGACATTAAATCACACCCCTGCATTTGTAGAACAAACGTACGTTAAGTCAAAAGCAGGGCATAGATATATATATATATATATATATATATATATATATATATATATATATATATATATATAAACAAGTGGAAAAAGATCGTAGAAACAAAACCACTAATCCAATAAAACGATCGTGTCAGTGGAATTTATACAATAAACCTTTTATGGACTTGCAACCTGTGTGCTGACACGATCGTTTTATTGGATTAGAGATATATATATATATATATATATATATATATATATATATATATATGTGTGTGTGTGTGTGTGTGTGTAAAACAAAATTACAAAAAAGACTCAGCAAAGCTAAGGGCTTCACTATGTAATACCATAAACATCATATAGTGGAGGCCCATGGGATATATGAAAATGACCCCTTACAAACATATTGGTCTGAATGCACCAATAAAGAATTAAAAAAAAAAAAAGTGAAAGTAAAACATCATGACATTCAGAAGCGATGTAGCTGACAAACCGGTATGCCCTTAAGAAGTCAGTGGTGCAATAGATTTCTGATTGTGATCTAGGTGACTGGGGTTCAATTAGAAGCCCTGGCATTGGAGACCTCAGTCAGGGAGGAGGAGAAGTGAAGGACTGTTGTCCACTCCTTTTTCCTGGGAGTAGAGTTTGCCTGTACTCAGGTAGTACTACCTACCTGGTAGAGATCAGGGAGCTCTTCGATCATGCCTCATGAGGTAAGGTAGGGCTGTTCGGTGGGAACCCCCTTTGCAGATGTGCGGGGATGAACTTTGCCATCAGCCCATTGCACAGCCTCCCTCTCTATCTCACTAGTTGCTTGTAATAGGGCCAAGGAAACCTAAGCAGAAAACATTGAACATGATTGCTGTCTGAAAGATGGTCCCTTGCGCCTGTGATGGGGAATAAATTAACTAATTGACTGTTGAGGGCACTGATGATTGTCAGACAGTGGGAGTCAAAAAGAGGCAAAACAAAGCAGTTAGACAACAGGGCAAAAAAAACTGACAGGGGCCAAAATAAATAAATAAATGTATTTGCAAACAAGCAATTATTTAACAGCAGTATTGATAAAATATGGGAGTAAAATCTTATTGCCAGTCTTCAGACTCTGCAATTTATTTAGAAAATTAAGTTTGTTGGCCTGTAACTTCTAAAGGGGTAACCCACAATCAGTAAAGTTCTAAATTAATTAACCATATCAGGAACTGATTTTGATCATATCATGTGTATATTCTGTTCCCTAGAGGCTGTTGTGAGTAGTGGAAGAGTGGAGAAATCACCTCATGAACGTGAAATAAAATTCTTTGCTAAGGTGAGTGTGCAAAAATGGTAACATTTAGAAGTGTACATTTACAGCACTTTAATTTAGGAAACTGTATAGCTGGCAGCTGTAATCCATGGTTGATACATCAGATTATAACAAATTTAAACTTCATCCTGTCTCTCTCTCTCTCTCTCTCTCTCTCTCATCCTGTCTGCCTCTCCATTTATCTCCACCCTTCTCAGTCCTTACCCTCACTCTGTCTCCCTCTTTCTGACTCACTCTGCCAGGGTTACACTTTTTTATTCTTTGTATTTAGTATAATTGCTATTATTATTGTTGTTGTTGTTGTATATCTCATGACGGCCACAAAATTCCACATAATCCACTAATCCTATGAGTAGATGAGGTGAACAACAAAAATAAATAATGTATTACTTATCAGTGGTCAGATGTAAACTTTCTGACTAATGCAGTGATTGTATGTGTGATAAAAAAAGAGGAAATTCCAATGGCTTCAAAAAGTACCATGTAATTGGAGAATAGATAACAATGAACATATTCTGTGTGAAATGAAAGCCAGGAATCACTGTAGTAGAGATAATGATTGTTTCAAGAGCCTGTATGCATAGTTCAGTTTAATACAATTCCTAGAGCAAATAAATTCATTATATAATTTAGCACTGTTATATGTTATACTTTGGGAAATTTGTGCAATCCAGTTTTAGCTTTTTATTATCTATATTACGTTTGTCTAAATGTCACATGGCTTTTGATTCTGATTTTTGTTGTTTTAATTTGGTGTTTGTTGAAAAAATGTTTAGTGCATGAAATCACATACATGACTAGTAATTTAAATTCCACACCGTTATGGTATATGTTCTTTTTGTTTTTATTAATGGATTTTAATATTCTCTTGTGTTGTCTGCTGAATGTCTTACTGATATAACTTGCATGTATCTGTCATGTATATGCTGACAACTGTACAATACATTCAGTCAAAGCAGTGTCATTTTTACATTTTATGGGCTGTTTTAGATTGTTTAAAAGCCTGTTTCTGCTGTTAACTGCAAATTTTCAGTGCAATATCAGGATTAGAAAGTGACTGCTCTTGCTCTGGTTTCCATAACTGCAATGACTGCAATAAACAAGCTGAGATATGTTTTCAGCGCAGTATATTAACTGCTGTCCAAGTGAATAGTCTATTTTGGTGCCATAATCAAATGGTCAGTAGGGTAATATTTTACAATTTTAATAATAATTTCTTTATTTGCAGATATGTTTTACTTAATAGATGTGAGTAGGTGTAGTGTCAGTTCAGTAGCACAGCATACAGTAATTCTTATTTTTAGCACGGTTACTGTACTTCTTTCCATGAGTAATGCTGGATTTCTAATGGGCATGCTGACTGCTCTGTCCAATCTGTAGGCACATTTTTGAGTAATAATGAGTTGCCATTGTATAATTTAGCAGTAATCAACGAGTGGGTCTAGAATCACAGGATTTACTCACGGTTGGTGTGGTTTGATCATGAGGCCAAAGCCCAGGTGATCAAACAAAGCCAAACGTGATTAAATCCTGTGATACCAGGATAGAGTGGATTATTGCTAGTATACAATAATATTCTATAAGAAAGAAATTGCTTACCTTTCTTAAATAATGTCATTGTATAATAGCACTTTAGTGTTCTTCTGTCTTCTCTCCTGTGTACCTATGTACTGCGTATGCATATATTTATTTATTTTACATTTGTTTACTGGGAAAGTCCGACTGGGCAAGAAGCCTATTTTCAGAGGAGGGCCAGAGAGAAAAGCTCCAAAATAAAACATGTAAGAACACTTTCAGCAATAGTTATTAACTGACAGCAATAGTTATTAGCTAATAATAGAGAAATAAGTGATGTTCGTGGAATGCGGAGAAAATTTACAGTCATAAGGAAAGAGTTACATAGAGGGACAAAAAAATTCGGCATAGCATGTCAGCATGAAAAGTACATATTATATACAGTATTTTCCAGTAAAACATAACATTGTTACTATTCTAATAAAGGGCATTTTTCACCAAAGAGTCCATTTGGGAGTACTTCAGAATTTAGTAAAATAGAAATCCCTGGGTAAGAGGAGGGGAGTTGAAATAAAAAATAGAGTTAAATAGAAATACCAGGGCTAATACATGAGGGAGAGGCAGAAAGGAAGAGCAGAGAGAGAAAGCAGTGAGTGGATTAGGAATGGAGGGGTACACTGTGGACGAGAAGGCGCAGAGAGAGCAAGTATTGAAAGGTCATCCTGATGAAGTGCAAGAGCATAGCCAGCTGTTTGTTAGGTGTTCCCTAAGACGTAATTTGAAATTAGAAGTATTGGTTGTGTTTCAAATACGTTGGGGAATGGAATTCCATTTTTTGCATATCTGGTTGGAGAAGAGAGATTCCTCAAAGCTATTGTTACCCATGGTGACTTTTAAAACAAGTTTGTCAGTAGGTCTCAGTATTCTAGAGTTTTTGTATCCCTGAACTAGGTTTTTGAGAGCAGGACAGTTATTGGGCTTGTACATTATGGAATGGGTGATAGTGAGTTGGTTCAGGGATATTAGATTAGGTAGTTCGATCCAGTTGAGTTTGCAAAGGACAGAGCAGTGGCGAGATATGTAGGGATGGCTCATAGCAAATTCTGTTATTTTATTGTAACATGACTTTAATTAGTTTATAAATGATTTTCGGAGGTTAGTGAAGATGGGTGAGGAGTAAAGAAAGGTGGAGAGTAGGTTGGTCCTGGCTCTGGAGTGTCAAGTTGTAAAGCAATGCTTGAATCTATAAAGTGTTCAAAGCTTTATATAGACTTTTTTTATGGATAGTGCTATGTGTTTATCAAATTTTCGGCAGTTATCTATTGTTACCTCTAGGAGTGTGGTGTGATCTACAAGTTTGATTTGGGTTTTGTTGGAGGGGTATATGGTGAAAGGGGTAAGGAGGTGCTGTGTTTTGGTATAAGAGAATACCATTAGTTTTTGTTTTGTTAGGGTTCAGCATCGGCTGGTAGTCTGACAGATAGTTTTCTATATCTGTGAAGGATGGTTGGGTTCATTCTATGAATTCTGGTAGGGATGGAGCTTAGAAAATAAGTGTAGAGTCATCCACGTATTGTATAGTGGTGGCTAGATGGGTGGCTGTCCAAAGTTTGTTTGTAAATATAGTTAAAAGTAGTGAATCAAGGATAGAGCCTTGTGGTACTCCAACTGAGACTGGTAGTAGGGTAAAGAGTTCGTTTTGCCACATGACTGCTTGTTGGCAGTCAGTTAAGTAGCTATAGAACCAAGAAAGAGCTAGATGGGAGAGGTTTAGGGATGATAGTTCCTTGAGTAATTTCGAGTGTGATACTGTATCAAATGCCTTAGCCATGTCAAGGAAGATGGATACATGGTGACCCTTGTTTCTGAGCTCATTGATATCGTTGGTGAAATTTATTAAAGTGGTTGTGGTGCTGTGCTTGGGTCTGAAACCATGTTGGATATTGAAGAGCAGGTTATTACTTTCTAAGTAGTCAAGGAGTTGAGCATGTACACATTTTTCTAGAATTTTTGACAGAGGTGGGAGTATAGCTATTGGTCTGTAATTTGAATAGTCAGTAGAGGGGCCGCCTTTGTGCCTAGGAATGATATAAGAGATTTTCCAGAGCTTAGGGATATATTGTTCTGATATGGACCTGTTGATAAGGAGCGAGATGAGATAAAATATGGAAAGTGCTACCAGTTTGAGATATTCATTTGGGAGTTGATCAGCAGTGAGGGATGTGGGTTTTAGTTTTAGTAAAAGTATTTTAATGGTGCTGGTTTGTATTGGTCTGATACGTTCATAGGTAGGTACTAGGTTATTGGCCCTAGGGCCTATACAAGCCTAGCCAAAAGGGTACCTTGGCTTTCGCCTCCCAAAAAAATTATTTTCCTGTGCCCCACAGAAGTGATCCCCGGGGTGAATTTCCTATTTCCCATCCAATCATCAAGATTTTTCTTGAAGAGTGCTAATGAGGAGCTCTGTTTGACATAGATAGGTAGTCTGTTCCAGAGTATGGGAAGTCCCTGGGACAGGAATCTATCCCTCCAGCATGTTCTGTTTATTGTAGTGACAAGGTTTAGGTCCCTAGAGCATGTAGCTCGGAGGGATTGGGATTTCTTTAAGTGGAGCATGTCCAGCAGCTCTGGGTTTGACATAGCTTTGTATGTTAGGCAGAGATCACCTCTGAGTAGGCAATATGCGATGAAGTAAAGCTGGAGTTTTTTGAGACCGTCCGCGTAGAGCATCTGTTTGAGGCCAGTAATCCTCTTTGTGAGGTATTTCTGTGTCCTTTTCAGTTGTTGTACATATCTTGTGAGGTACATACCAAAAGGGGCATTGTACTCTATAATGGGTCTAATGAGTGATGAGTAGAGGGGAACAATGACCTCTTTTTTTCTGGATGAGAAACCTTTTGTGATGAGGTGTGCCATGTAGAAGGATTTCCTGACCACTGTGGCGATGTGATTATCAAAGGAGTGACTACTGTCCACCTGTGTCCCAAGGTCTCTTATTGCACTTTTGGTGTTAAGTAGACTACCGCCTATGTGGTAGTTCATGGGTACAGAGTTTTTACCAAAGGGGATAAAAGTGCACTTTTTGGCATTGAGCTTGAGGCCATGGCTTTAACACCAGGCATCTGTCTCAGTGAGGCCCTTTTGTAGGATGTCCACATAGTCAGGAGTTTTGATTATGGCTCCTAGTTTGCAGTCATCTGCAGACTTAGTTAACCAAAGACCGTCTTTGTTAGCCTGTACTTCAGAGAAGTAGATACCAAACAGGAGAGGACCCAGGACTGAACCTTGTCGTACTCCACTTGTCACCGGTCTGTCTGTGAGCCAGTTGGCAACCCACTTTGTGACACAGGGATTTATACCTAGTTTAGTGAGTTTATCTATAATTCCAGAGTGGGGGATGGTGTTGAATGCCTTGGCGAGATCTAGAAAGGCTGTGTGAACCACCTTACCCTCATCTATGGCTTTGGTGACTGCTTCAAAGAAGTTTATCAGGTTTAGGAGACATGATCTGCCTTTTACAAACCCGAACTGTGTGGGGTCCAGAGTTTGGAGATCTCCAATGTCTTTGTTTATGAGTTCCATGATGATACGTTCCATGGCCTTGCAGTCCAGGCTCATCAGGCTAATGGGTTGGTAGTTCCCGAGGTCTGCCGTGGCTCCCACTTTGTGGAGTGGGATAACCATCTCGGTGCACCATTTAATGGGCATAAAGCCTGAGGTGAGGCTATGACTGAACATGGTACTTAGGTGGTGTGCCAGTTCATTCTGTAGTTTGTGTAGAAGGCAGCCTGGGATGTTGTCAGGTCCCATGGATGCTGTGTTCGTGGCTTTGGAGAGTGAGGTTTTTACCTGTGCAGCTGTGATTACAGGAGCTTTGCATTCTTCCGGTATAGAGATGGGCTCTTTATTGGGTGGGGGTTGGGGGGGGGGGTAAAGTTAGCACTGAACCTATCTCCCAGGATGTTGGCAATATCAGTTGGTTATGTATATTTAGTGCCACTGTGCTGTAACTCAGAGCAGATCTGAGTGTTGCCATTGAGATTCTTGACATAGCTATAGAATACTTTGTGCTTGTCTTTAGAATCAGTGGCAATTTTGTTTTCATAACTATCTTTGGAGGATTTTATGAGCGATCTCAGCTTCTTACTGAGGCTGACCAGGGAGTTCCTCCAATCATGGGATTTTACTCTTTTTTTGCAACAGTTTCTTTCTTCTGTTGTAGAGTTTGTTTATGGCAGAAGATCACCAGATTGGCTTCCATGATGGGAAAGAAATTGGGGCTAGGTTCCGAGTCATTTGGTATTAATGGGGATATATTGTTAACATTTTTTATGAGAGACAGTACTGAATTTATGAAGTGTGAATTAAATTGTAATGCTATGCTATCATTGATACTTGTAGTGGTAGGAGATGGTGTAGTAATTTGACCAGGACTGAGTATCTGATTTAAGGATGACTAGAATTTTGGGGGGTTATTTTGGTAATTTTGTTGGATTGATGTGTAATAAGCTTTTTTATCATTTCTAATTTGTTTTTTGACATGGTTTCTATGCTGACAATATGATTCATAGGAAGTTTGTTTTTAGGCACTTGATATTGAGACCAGGTGCTGTCTCTGCCTGAGGAGTTACATGGTGTTCTTTGGCCAAGAAAGCTGCTTTGCTTTAACCTCGATCTTTGTAAGGGGTGCTATAGTATTTAATATATCTAGGAAAGTGCTACTGAAGTATTCAACTGCAAAATCTATGTGTAGGTTTTTTAAAGGGGGGGCTCAGTTACATTGTTTAAGAAGTGAATTGAAGGTTTCTGGGGAAAATCTTTTTTGCAACAAACATGTTTAAATATGATGTTTTTAAGAAGGCATGTCCACTTCCTAAGTAGGTAGGTGGGATGATGATCGCTGAAACTGTTTGGAAGACATCCAGTGAGGTAATCAAGGGAGGGCCTATTTGTTATTGTCCAGTCAAGGATTGATTGTTTTTTGCTATGTTTATCAATTCTTGTTGGGGCAAGTATTGATAGAGAAAAAACATAAAGGTTAATAAAGTTGGTAATATTTTCAGAGGAGCAGGAGATCCAGTCTAAGTTAAAGTCTCCTATTATAATAGTTTCCTGATTGAAAGTGGAGGCAGACCAACTGAGAAGGTTCTCGATTGTTGAGGGGTTGCTACCTGGGGGGAATATAGGTGGCAATTATTGTAATGTGCTTCTTTGAGTTTAGGTAGAGAAGTGTAATTAACATTTCTGAGTTTTTGAGGTCTGGGGGTTCATTTAAAATTTGTTCCAATTTGAGTGTGTCCTTTTATGCTATGGCTATGCCGTCACCAAGTTTTTGGGTTGTATCAAGTCTGTGTATGTTGTACCGTGGGGTCAGGAATTCAGTATCTTTTATGTGGTGCTTGAGCCATGTTTCAGTTATGACTGTAACCTCTGTATAATGTGACAGGTGAGTGGAATTCATAAACCCAAGTTCATGTTTAATAATGGTAGGTCAGAGCTGTTGTGTGTTAGGTTACTGATGCTGTGAGGTATTGTAGTGTGTGGAGTAAGGGCAGTGTGTGTTTGTGGGTCTAGATTGGGATGTGTGTCCCCACATAGTTTAAGGTAACTGGCTTTTATCAGAAGTAGGTGTGTTATTTTGGGTAGACGTTTGGCAAATGTATAGTATATGTGATGTTTTGAATGTAAATCTGTGTATCTGAGTGTGTAATGTTCTGTGTGGGAACTGTTGTAGAAGTGAGGTGATATGACTATACTTAATAAGTTAGAGTTTAGTGGTGTACTGAATCAGTTAATGGGAGAGTAAATGCTTGTGATATGTTGTTTGTCATAACAGGTAGTGTGGAAAGTTAATATAAGTAAGCATATAAGCGATACGTGTTGGTTGTGCTTAAAGAGTTTGGCTAGGCTTATTGTTTAGGGAGTTTGTTTAGTGGTTTGGTATATATTTGTGCATAGTAGGAGTGAGTGGAATTTGGAGGTAGGGTAGGGGAGTGGAGTGAGCCAGAGAGGAGTGAGGGCAAATGGAGCAGGTTGAACCTGAGATGCAGCTGTCCTTAGAAACAAAACAATCTGTAAGTACTGACAGCTTTAACCCAATATGTTACTTTAGCAGTTAAGTTGCTGGAAATTGCAGTAACACAGGTAAACTGAATTAATTAGTGCCTTGGTGGTTATAGGTGGTATGTTAAGGACTTTAGAAGGACATTTTACAGGACAGACAAAAACTTTACTGAGGGCTGGGCATAAAATGTGGGGAAGGGTGTGTTACGGTGATGTGTGAGGGGTCCGTTCCTAGAAGAGAACAAAGAGACAAATTACTATTTAAAATGCACAACATACATAGGCACGTTAATGATTCTTCACTGCTGTTGGGTTCTCAAGTAGTAGGCTGAATCTTTATACTTGGTGGCAGATTGCCACATTTAACTGTTCTTTTTGAGTTTTATAGTTTAGCGTGTTAAAGGATGGTGAGAAGCAGGGCTTATATACCTAGAATGAGGGTGGTAAGAAAGAGGAAACCAGTTAGACAAGGATTCAAAAATAGGTACCATCTCTCAATCAGGGGGAGCAAAAAAATGGAAGCTGTGCCTGCAGGAAAACTAGTAAATATATAGGCGTAGATAGAATAGAGGAGACAGTATAAAGTGGAGAGTGGAAGGTCGATAACAACATAAGCAAGTAAATATCCACTATATTGCTGAACTATCTCAATGAATAAAAACAGTTGTACAAATCACTCTTTTTAACAGCATATGTCTTAGTGGAGACATGCACTGAAATAATGACCTCTGTCTGGCTAGTGTAAATCACATATTCTAGTAGAGATATGTTCTGTTATTCAAAAAATATGTTTGGCTAATATAAAAAACTCAAGTCCCTCATGTCAACAAAAACATTTATTCAAACAGATATAGCGTACTATCATAAAACAGATTGGCTAACATGAAAACACAAATGCCGAGTAACATGCAGTAGTATGTGTCCCAACAGATAGAGTAAGTGCTGCAGAATTTGTATGTTCCACACCTCTTGTGTCTTTTAAATGTACAATTGTGTATGTATATTTGTTGAATCTTTATACGTGGTGGCAGAGTGCCACGCTTAACTGCTCTTTTTGAGTTTTATAGTTTAGCTTGTTTATGGATGGCAAGGAGCAGGGCTTGTATACCTTAATTCACATTCATGAAATGGAATAATCGAATATCAACTCTGCACATGACCATATGGGATAGGGCTGAAAAGAGAATGAAAAAGAAAGATGGCACTTGTATCCCCACATTCATAATCAATGCAGTGCAAGAGAAGCGATGTTAGAAAAAAAAGCATCTCCATCCCTGTTTGCCTCATTTGTTTATTTATTTGACATTTGTTGACTGGGAATGTCTGACTGAGCTTGCGCTCTTTTTCAGCAGAGTCCTGGGGAGAAATAATATTAAGTAGAGAGAAAAGAGGTTGAATGAGGAACTCAAGCCAGTTCAGTGTTTTCAAGGCCAGGCAGTGATGGGATTTAGGTTGAGAGCTATTTATTTATTTTCCGCTTTGGCAGTTTACCAAACAATCAAAATTTTATAACGGCATTACACACACATAAGGAAAATCAGGGATGGATTGCAAAAACTGTGGACAGCTGAGAGGTTTGGTTAGTGGTACCATCTGTCTTACTGCCGGTAGCAATTCCTCTTCCCTTTCCAGAGTTTTGCAGAATATCCTTGATTTCATTCCTATTTTGCTTTGTCTTTCATAAAATAGGTTAGTAAAGCTGTTGTCTAGCAAATGCCAGTAGAAAGTCTAGCTGCTTACAAATACTTCTGAAACCAAACTTCTTTCTAGTGATACAAGCTTGATTTACAGTGAACATCATGATTGGACTGTCCAATCAACATGCTCATTCTTGAATAGTAATGACCTGTTATTGTATAATCAAAAGTTTCTGAGAGATTTATGACTCACGAGAAAGTGCAGTGTGAAGTATTTTATGTGCCAGAAAGCTGTCAGATTACAGATAAAAGGCTAAAAAAATTGGGGGAGAACTGTTTGCCCCCTTTTAGAGGTGTACATAGTGTGATTTTTATCATGGATGGGACTGTAACTTCTGTTTTAGCTCAGTGAAAAAGTGGGATTAGGATAACCATCAAAATAATGAACACAGTGGTAAAAGCAAAGAAGTTTTTGCCCAGCTCTGTGGACTTGAGTGATAAAACCCTGATTATGCTTCAGATGATCCAAGTTCGATCAGCAGCACAGAATGTTAGAAGAGCCAGATAAGGAGCATTTATAAACTCACCCGTCCTTGGGGGTGAAGGTAGTTTGACCTGCTACCACTGCAAAGAGGGGTTACATTGTGCAATTGGCTCTGCATGGCATGGCAGACTGGCCCACTCCCTAACTCCTAACTCTCACCCTGGGGGCAGATGGACTGATTAGGCTTTTGTCTCAGTCATGTAAAATATGTCCTGTAGGGGTTTATGACACAGGATCAAAAAGTCCTTTCATCGAATGGCTTTTAAATCGGAAATGCCATTAATAGAAGTTGCTTTAGTGAGATTGCGGTACAGTGAAGATAGGAAAATTTGCCCTTTCCTCACTGTAGTGTGATCTAGGAGTTGGTATATATATATTTAGCAGTGGGGGGGTGCAGCCCCTCCCCCAAATCGAATTCTGAGACATTTGCTCAAAACATTGGCAAATAGTAAAGAAAAGTTATAAGAAAAATAAAAGGAGCCAACACAATGAATCAGCTGAAGGGTGATAACTTAAATATCAATATAACTAGGCTGAATTCAGCCCTTGGGAGAATGACTAATAAAAAATGTTTAAAAAGTAGAATGTGGATATTGCAGGTGCAAAGAAGGAAAGCTTAACTTTACAAAATGAGAAATGGTACAAGCTGTAACCATCAAAAATTTATATGGATTTTTGGAAAAGAAGACTAGTCAGGCATGGTGTGTATCTAGTGAAGGTTTTCACTTTTAAATAACTATATCAGTTATTTGCCCTGTAAGTGTAGTTAGTGTAGGTTTAGCAAGAAAAGAAAATGAGACTTATCTGTAATATACGTGACAGTAATATTTATTTATTTTATTTATTTTACATTTGTTGACCGGGATTGTCCGACTGAGCTGAAGAGCCCTTTTTCAGCGGAGGCCTGGGGAGAAAAGATGCAACATATTCTGCAATTTTCATTATAAATTAGCATTAAACAGCAATAATACCTAGATATTAATATTAATAATTAATTATAATATAATATTAATAATACCTACATATCACAATTTATTTAGGTTTATTATGGATTTCTCTGTATGGGAGATATTTTAACACCTTTGTTAAGTTCTTGCATTGTAGACATAGGTACTCTTACAATAGTAGAAAATAAAATAAACCACAGGAATCATTTTTCATTTTCATTATATAAGTATCTGCTGTTTTTGATAATTACCATTTGCTCTGACATTACATCAGTTGCTTAATTTCTGCCTTCCTTTAAACCTCACTTCTCTGCCTGAACAGTGTTCTGCAGGTGTAGTTTCCACAAACAGCATTTATTACTATATAGTGAATGGGAAATTCACAGTTTGGCTAGTGAAAAAAGTGTAGACTCATTTATCTAAATATGCAAATGTTAAATCTTTTAAGACTAAGATGTCTGACAAAACTGACAGGGAAAAAAAAACTATCACAGATTTATATTTTTGCAAATTATTATTCTTTTCATAAGGCTAATAGTTTGTTCAGATAGGAACTGCAGCCTCAAAGCTACTAAAGTGTAAAGGGAGAAGGGTGGAAGATGGAAAAAAGAAGAACTGAAGATATGACAATGATTTTTCTTAAATTAGAAACAACACTTCTGATTAAAACCTAAAGAACATGTTTATTGTATTTAGTCCTCATGTAAGTGAAAACAATGTTCTTGCTGAATGCAGTGGTAGGTAGTCATGAAAAAGAAAGCCAAGGCAAAAAAGGATGTCTTATGAAAAGAAAGATGACAAGAATATAAAAAGAAATTTGAAAAAATAATAGAAACCTTACACGATTATCTAGAGAAAAAGACAAATGAAGAAACTGTCTGACAGGAAAGCTGGTATTAAATGAAACAGAGGAAGCATTACGGATATGAAAAGAAAGCAAAGATATGCAATAAGAAGTGTCACATTTTCAGAAGTAAGTAAAGAGATGGCAAAGGTTGACACAAGTACAGTTGCCAGAGTTGGTTAAAAGGGTGATGTCTTGGCAGAAAGAACTATAAAGATGTTCAGTAAAATGGAGAAGTACTTGGAAAAGGTGTGTGTGTGTGTGTGTGTGTGTGTGTGTGTGTGTATATACACACACATATATATATATATATATATATATATATATATATATATATATATATACATACACACACACACACACATATATATATATATATATATATATATATATATATATATATATATATATATATATAAGGAAACAGAATAGTGCTAATAGAGGATTAATAAAGGTTTAGTTACTAATGAAAATTTAAGAAGGATATACATTTGCTTGATATCAGAGAGTAGCAGAATAACTCAAGTATCATGCACACAAGAAGCAGAGGGTTTCATCACTGTGGATACAGGGCATGTACAGTACCTTGCAATTCCCACTGCACTCCCCCACATGTAAAATAGTGAAATGATGCCAGCATGTTCGGACATTCCTCCTGTTACCCTGTCAATAAGAGTCAGATGCATTGTGATAGTCCTATCCATATCCTCTCCCCCTCCTGATGGAGGAGCATTCATAGCCTGCAGTATCATAAGGCCATCCTCCCTGGATAATTAAGGCCATTCTGGTTCTGGATCATAGTTTGGGTATACCTCAGTATGCAGTGGCCCAAAGAGGGATAAAGTGATTTAATGTGAAAGGAACTGATGTCAGCAGTGGATGACATAGTATGTATGACTATTTACTTACATCATAAAAAGAAAATAGCCTGTGGTTGTGGAGCCGGATCTCCTCTCCATTGTCTTCAGTGTAGGGATTCCACAAGAGTTGTGTCCTTGGTCCACTGTTATTCATTCTAGTTGTTAACGATATGTGACAACAATGTATAACATACCAATGATACAATATACAGATGATGTTGCACTGTTGCAGTTGAAAGCCAGCTTCACGTAGTCAGCCAGAAAGCTGAAGCAGGCCTTTTGTCATTCTGAACTATGAATCTCCTCCAACTCACTAAAACGTAACACCTCTAAAGCAAAGTCTTTGCTGTTTGATAGCATGAAAGATACCAGAAATGCCACTGCACCACTACAAATTAACTCCATAACTGCAGCTCTGGTTGAGCAAATGCACACTTTCAGGAATCCAATGTTTCTGTTAATTCAATAACGTACATATAGATAGTTTTACTAGCAGGCCAGAAAGCCCTTACGAAACTAGGGCATCGTTATTGCCTAAAAGCTCTGGCTGTAGCCAAGGTTTCCTTGGACCCCTTTCTGAGTTTTGAAACCCTGCCCTCTTGATGTTGTGCCAGGCTGATTTCTATAGGCTGTCATCTGTTTACATCATAATTTTGCAATTTATAGTCCAATCAGTAAGGTAAACACACTGCTGTGACATGCTCATATGTCTAGGTTGGCAGTCACTTCAACATTTGTTGACTATCTTACTACCAGTTTTGTCTTAGTTACTCATTGCTGCAATCTATACACAGTGTGAGACTTGTCAGGTTTCTGTCCCTAAGATACTCCATAGTCATCTTTCTTCACTTTGCATTTATCTCCCAAGAATGAATAATACTGCATTGGTGGTAATGAAGGACATCAGTAATCACAGTTTATATTCCAGCCTACATCATCCAAATACACATTAATCCTGCCAAGTTAGCATTAAAACAAAAGTATGTTAATGTTAACAATTACTTTTTTATCCCAGTAGGGTCAATAACTAAACAAAAAAAACACATATATATATATATATATATATATATATATATATACACACACATACAGTGGATATAAAAAGTTTACACACCCTTGTTAAAATGCCAGGTTTTTGTGATATAAAAAAATGAGACCACAATAAATAATTTCAAAACTTTTCCCACCTTTAATTTGATCTATAACCTGTACAATTCAATTCAAAAACAAGCAAATCTGTCAGGGGAAAAAATATAAAAAACATACAATATGCTGGTTGCATGTGTGCACACCCTTAAACTAATACTTTGTTGTGTGTGCATACCCTTAAACTAATACTTTGTTGAAGCACCTTTTGATTTAATTACATTCAGTCTTCTTGCGTAGAAGTCTATCAGCATGGCACATTTTGACTTGGCAGTATTTGCCGACTCTTCCTTGCAAAAGTGCTCCAAATCTGTCAGATTGCAAGGGCATCTCTTGTACACAACCTTCTTCAGGTCAACAGATTTTCTATTGGATTTAGGTCTGGGCCATTCCAAAACTTTAATTTTCTTCTGGTGAAGCCATTCTTTTGTTGATTTGGATGTATGTTTGGGGTCATTGTCATGATGAAAGGTGAAATTCCTTTTCATCTTCAGCTTTCTAGCAGACACCTGAAAGTGTTAGGCCAAAAGTGATTGGTATTTGGAACTGTTCATAATTCCCTCCACCTTGACTAAAGCCCCACTTCCACCTGAAGAAAAGCAACCCCAAAGCATGATACTGCCATCACCATGCTTCACCGTGTTGATGGTGTTCTTTTGGTGATGCGAAGTGTTGTTTTTGCACCAAAAGTACCTTTTGGAATTGTGGCCAAAAAGTTCAATATTGGTCTCATCAGACCATAACACATTTTCCCACATGATTTTGGGAGACTTGATGTATTGATTTTCAAATTTTAGACTGGCCTGGATGTTTTTCTGTGCAAGAAAAGCCTTCCGTCTTGCAAACTTACCGCATAGTCCAGACATATGGAGAATACGGGAGATTGTTGTCACATGTAGTACTTTTTTGACGATTGTCTTCACTATGTTCCATGGTATATCCCATGCTGTGGAAATGTTTTTGTACCCTTCTCCTGACTGATACCTTTCAACAATGAGATCCTTTTGATGCTTTGTAAGCTCTCTGCAAACCATGGCTTTTGCTGTAGCAGGCAACTGAGTAAATGTCAGGAAAATCCTACTAGGACAGCTGAACTTTATTTGGGGTTAATCAGTCTCTTTAATTGACGGCAGGTGTGTACCCAAGAAGACTGAATGCTGTAATTAAATCAAAATGTGCTTCAACATTAGTTTAAGGGTGTGCACACTTATGCAACCAGCGTATTGTACATTTTTTATTTTTTACATTTTTTCCCCAACAGATTTGTTTGCTTTTCAGTTGACTTGTACAGGTTATAGGTCAAATTAAATGTGGGAAATGTTTTGAAATGATTTATTGTGGCCACATTTTTTATATTACAAAAATCTGGCATTTTAACAGGGGCGTGTAAACTTTTTTATATCCATTGTATGAGTATATATATATATATATATATATATTTTTTTTTTTTTTATATTAAACTGGCATGGTCAAACCACATATGCTGGGCAGGCAATGGGGTAGTAGGCGTGCTTGTAGATGAAATGACTGGCCTCTGCTGTTTGCCCTTGTAATTCTGGCTATGTATTTAGGTGAAGCAACCTGGAACACAAAGTCTGATTACTGTTCTATGAAAAAAAAAATTCCCAAAATGTAATATTTTTTATCCTGGCAGGATTAAACCAGTACTGTGAGTAGGCAATGGGTGTAGAGAATGTATACAGATGAAAAGAGTGGCCCATGCATTTTGCTGTTGTAATTAGAACTTTGCAGGACTAAGGTGTATTTATGTGAGGCAACTTGGAATATAAGCAGTGATTACTGTTCCTGTGAAACAAAAACTACATTAATGTAATATTTATTTATTTGTTTATTATCTTGGAAGAGTCAGACCAGATACTTGAAGTTGACAATGGTTATGGGGGGCTGTTTGTGGCTGCTCTGCTGTGAAAAACTTTTTTTTTGTTTTTGTTTTGTTTTTTGCAGAAAATTAAATTGAATCCTTATTGCTTCATCCAAACATCTGTGCTTCTTGTGTATACTTGATACTGCATGACATTAAAGCAGACTGTGCGTTATGTTCCTCTGTGATATGCTACAATGGTTACATTTGTTTTCATGCATTGTATTTAACTGAACTGAATATTTGCTTTTGGGCATTTTATTTATATAGTATGGAGTTCCTTAAGTTGCTGTGCTGTAGTTATTGTTTTCACAGAAATTACTGTTTACTTACAAAACTGCATTTACTATGGTACTTGCTGTTGTAATGTTGGTTTCACTGGGACTCTCTGCTAGGATATCATATTGCTTATGCAAACATGCCACTATGGAATGGAGACTGGGACTTGCTGTGGTTAAGTACATCTCACCCATGTGTCCTTGAAGCAACAGGTACTGTCTGTTAATTTGCTTTGTGCTCGAAAGGAAATACCTACCTCCGATATCACAACTAGACCACAGTGATGTGCAACAGAATGTATGTATTGCTGACTTTTCAAATGTGCTGTCAGAGCATCTTAAGGTGAGCTTTCCCCAGTGAACCAAAAACAACGGTAGCAGCCACTCGAACACCAGGACCAAATCCAAGGCAAAATCCGATACTTATGTAACAATATTTATTGTAACACCAAGACAATTCCAACCAACGTGAACGCCAGTTAACCTAGGTTTCGTCTTCTACCAAAGACTTCTTCAGAACTACTCACTCAAGTAACCACTTGATCTTATATACGCCCATGTGAGGTTAATTGAAGCTCATTACATGATTGACCTACACTTGACATAAAATAAACCTCCAAATGTAATAAAATATAAAAATGTGAAAATGTAAATATGTAAATGACAATATGTATTGCATATTCAATAAATGTCAAAAAACCTTATCTAAAATCAATTAATATTGACAAAGAATTGCATTCACTGGCTCATTGAAAAACATCTAAAGTGATCTATTCTATCTACATACACTTTAAGTAATTTGACTTATCATACTAAAATATAAGAAATGTTAAAAAATATACAATAAAAACTCCAATACTATAATTAATATAATTGATGTATGTAAATTTGATATGGTTACCTCTGGGTGAACATCCAATATACTTGTCAGCAGTGCTAAAATGTTTAAAAGGAATCGTGTAATTTTGATGTATTGGTATACTATTTAATCTAACCATTAATATATCTAAGCTTCAACAGGGGAGCTAAACTTATATTATCATTTATACCCAGATATCTAGTGGCATCTAATCTCAGTTGCCATTTCATTTCACTTAAATCCAGGTGGACATCCAACACATGTCCTTGTTTGTCCTTTGTCACTTGCTGAATGACACAAAATTTAAAACCATGGTCCTGATATTGTTTAATATGCCTAAATAAGGCGTTATTATTCCTTTGATGTTTTATATCCAAAACATGCTCCCCTATTCTATCCCTTAGATTCCTACTTGTTTTCCCTATATAAAATACTGAACAATCATTGCACTTAGCCAAATAAACAACATTCTTAGAATAACAATTAAAATGTCCATTTATAAATATAATTTCATTCCCCAACTTCATTTTCCTTCCAGTTGGTAAGATATAACTACAAAGACTACATCTCCCACATTTGAAATTGCCAATCATTGCCAAAATTTATATTTTCACATATTTATATTTTATTACATTTGGAGGTTTATTTTATGTCAAGTGTAGGTCAAGTCATATAATGAGCTTCAATTAACCTCACATGGGCATATATAAGATCAAGTGGTTACTTGAGTGAGTAGTTCTGAAGAAGTCTTTGGTAGAAGACGAAACCTAGGTTAACTGGCGTTCACGTTGGTTGGAATTGTCTTGGTGTTACAATAAATATTTTTACATAAGTATCGGATTTTGCCTTGGATTTGGTCCTGGTGTTCGAGTGGCTGCTACCATTGTTTTTGGTTCGTTGTTCGTTGTATCCTTTGGAGTTGGGTGTTGAGCTTTCCCCAGTCCCCGCCCCTTGGTTCCACTCTGCACCCCCTCTGCTGATCAGCTTTCCAGAACACACCCCCCTTCTGCAAATTCCTGGCTCTGCCACTACTGACCTTCAGAATTACCCTCCAGATATAGCTATAAACCTCCAAGTATTACAAATAATAGCTCTGGCCTTAAAAAATTCATAGCAGGGGGGGCAGAAAGAGGAGCATGTTCTTATTTTTGACAACAGAATGTATTTCTAAACTACAGGCTATATAGGTAGTGGTTTTGAATCTTTGTATAGGCTTAGTTTTTATATTTTCATAAAGTATGTACTCATAAACAGGTCTAACTTTATGAGGAATGTCATAAATCTATGCGAAGCAAGGTTAACTCGTAGGGCCAAAATCATACTGCTTTGTTCAGATCATAGCAGTTGACAGGTATGCCTTCAGATGCATGTGTTATCTGTGAATAGCAGCAGAAACCTCTGTCCCTTTCAGTTATGCATACCGTTGTGACAGAACAGCATGCATTCATTTCATTTTGCTTTTAAGATTTGTTTTTTATATAGTAAATGTATGCATTTTATATGTATTTATGTATGCATATTGTTGTGGAATGATACTGCTTGGCTCTCCCTAAAAGAGATCTCATTGCTCATTGTGATTAGTTAGCTAAGAAATGTAAAATCAAATAAATAATGTTGCATACATGATAACAAAATCTAAGGGTCATGGTGGGAGAAGTAGAAAGATGACAAAAGATGAAAAGACAAATATTATTTAAATATGCTATGAAAGAGATATATGAAAGAATTATATAAAAAAGGTAAATAATATGAAGAGATGCTAAACTCAAGAACGAAACAGTTCTGAAGATATGAAGAGATAGTACAAAACTGATATGGAGAATAGTTATCTAACTAAATGAGAATATCAAGTAATTAGAAGACAGAAAATGAGAAATGCTACATTTTGAGTGGTGACATCTTTTTAATGTAAATCTTCCATACTCTGCATAATAGATTTACATAAATCACTTCCAATGATATGAATACATTATTTAAAAAATGATAATTGTTATTTCTTTCTGCTCTTAACAGTATCTGTTTATAAAAATATTTTGCCTTTAAAAAGTGTTTACATTTTTTATTTCAATTTTGTTAAATTTACCAACTGGACATTATAGCTAAAATGTGCATTTTCTGCATGTAACTCATTTATGTTTCAGAAATAATAAATGCAAAATGTGTATTCTTGATCCGTTTTCCTGTTTAGTAAAGTTTCATTTATTATAAAAAGATCAGTCTGTGTTGATTTACATGCCTTAACTTGCTGAGTACATCTTATACAGACTAATGACTTCCTTTGTTTTCCTTTTGATGCTTTATAGATTTTGCTTCCACTGATTAACCAGTACTTCAAGAATCATTGTCTTTACTTCTTGTCCACCCCAGCAAAGGTCTTGGGAAGTGGTGGCCATGCTTCTAACAAGGAGAAGGAAATGATTGCCAGGTAAGGAAATATGGATAGACTCATGGGTGTAAGTGCAGTTTCTGTAAATTTAAGCTTATGTCTGCAGTATACAAAAATGCATAAAATAAAATTAAAAAAAATGCACACATTATATAATTCTACCTGAGTGTTGTAAGTATGAAGTGTTGCTTTCAGCAGATATGTAAATACACTCACATATGCTCCCTAGACAATAATCTTACAGAAGTAAGACGTGTTTACAGTAGCTCTGTCCTTATGATGTCCTGTAGGTAGAAGTCACTGAAAGTTGGGAAAACATGCTAACAAAGCTGATGAACACAACATGATAAAAGTAAGCAGTGTTGACAGTAATCTGATGCCCAGTTGAGTTCTGCACCTTTATTGTCAATGTGGAGCTGCAGAGACACTATTTCAAAGGGCAGTGGGTATCATTTCAACTATTTTCAGTAAGGTCTTATAGGGGATTCTGTATTGTTTTCTTTAACTGATACATGCTTATTTAAGGAATGGATTTTATAATGCTTGTCATTATCTGTGACATTCAGTATTCAGAACCATTTTAATGACCTACTGCTGTTGTTCCCTCAACACTTCACTAAGAATGATTTTGTGTGTTTTCCCATACAAATATCAGTGTGAAGAATCGTATTTCAGGTAGAAGAAGGGGCATGCTTGTGTTTTGTGATCAACTATAAAACTTAAGAAAGATGGTGTTTTATGGTTTTGCAGGTAGAGATCTGTCCAAGACAATGCTGCAGTTCTTCTCTTGCCCTATCAGCTGTCCACCTCAATGGGTACTTTGCTACTCCTTGTTGGGTGATTTAATTTTAAATGTAGTGGGATTTCCTTCTCTGGACTATCTGATTCTATAAGCTGTGCTTATTTTAATGTGTGGGAGCCTCCAATGAGAGGGTGTCTTGAGAGGGTGTGTTCTTACATAAGGGAGATAAGTTCAACCATCTCCCAAAAGAAGAGCTGTAATTTAAGTAACTTTCATGTCTAGCTAATGTTAGGGCTTTAAGAATGTGAATACCAGTGCTGATAGACTTTGTTTTAGGAGGTTCCTCTTAATAGGATTGTGTGTGTGTGTGTGTGTGTGTGTGTGTGTGTGTGTGTGTGTGTGTGTGTGTGTGTGTGTGTGTGTGTGTGTGGTGTGTGTCTGTGTGTGTGTGTGTGGTCTGGCTTATTGGCAGATGCCTACAACAGGAGCTCAGTTTTAGAGAATGTCTGAATTGCAGCTACTGCTCTGAATACATTCTTTTGTGCTTTCTTCATCTGAAATTAGATGGTGGAAGCCTGAAAAAAGAGCCCAGAAGAACCTTACTGTGACATGTTCTTTGTATGCCATCACTCCAGCATAAATTGTCAATAGTGTTACCAACAATGGAATTTTGTAAAACAGGGCCAGCAATATTCTGATGATCTGGCAATAGGCAGAGCACTTCCTCAAATTTATTTTGACACAAAAAGCCATACTTCTTGGAGGCTGAGTATTTTAGGAAGTACATTGTGTTATTTTAGCTTTTTAAAGTCTTAATTAGAAAACGTTCTGTGATGGAGGCTACCTGTTCTAACACAATAGAATCTGCTGATCTAAATAAGTCCCTTAAAGTGTATATGATGGTAGAATTTATACTAAGTAAATATTTGGTGTAACATTTGCATGGTAATGTAGTTTGTGTGGATGACTAGGGGATTATTCTGTCTTAATCCTATTATTTGTTACCATTTCACTTTATGATTTTTTTCTTTGTCTAACTTCATTTTTTCCTATTTTCTCTCACCCTTTTTGTCTCTCTTTCTCCCTCTTTCTCTTTGTTTGTCTGCATCTAGCATTTTCTGCAAGTTAGCTGCTCTGGTCAGGCACCGAGTCTCTCTCTTTGGTAAGCAGTGGGATGAAGCAGGCTATCACAGATTCTGGTGAATTCTTTTTGGTGTTTGCAAGCTTTCTGTTATTGCTTTAGTTCAACAGAATACATGTTGTGCTTCTAACATGTTTTACCTTAAGTTGCGAAGCACAGTCTTAAATGTTTTTAGCCAATATGATGAAAAACAGAATGCCTTTAGAGAAAGAGTGGCAGATAGTCTGTTGCTATTTGAATGCATGTATGCATTTTTTTTAATCATATCTGCACCTTCATCTTCTTCAACATACTCACATGAGATTAAATTTGTTTGCAAGGTATTCCAATACGACTGAACCCTCCCTTTAAACTCACACATAGGAAAGGGTTACAATGAAGCATCAATGGCCATATGAACAGTGGTGATCTGCTGATATCCTGCAACAGATCGAGCTTAAAGGCCAAGACTCACTGAATACTTTTAAAACTAACGAGATATTTTTCCAAAATGGTGGTAGTACATATAGCAGTAGTATATGCTTATTGACAGTTCTGTATTACATTTGTGAAAGTTAATTGTGCAGCTAGTGTCTCAGTTGTAGCTAAGTGTCTGAAACAGCAATCAGCAATAATTAATGAAAGAAATACATGGAAAGCTTCCCTAACTCTCCTGTGCTGGGGCCTGTTCATCCTGTAGCCCCAAATTATTTTAGCCAATCCTGACATTGCTATACATTGGAGAAAGAGACATTTTGTGAGTGAAGTGACACTTGGATAAAGAGAATCATTGAACCACCCACAGGTAGAGTCAGCGAGCCAGATGGCCAAAACAGAATTCATATGATTCAGGTTTCAAGATTCTGGCACTTTTTCATTAGTGAGAGGAATAGTCTATAAGGTTTCAACAGATCAGCCCAAACCTATTTAATTATAAGAGGCTAGCTAACCTTTTGGAAGATGTTAGTGTTAACAAACCTCATTAAGAGGAGGGATATGTGGTTTTACAGTTTCAGCAGAACCACTGTATTCTCCTCAGTCAGCTTGGCACAGCCAGTGGTTTAAAGCTGTGAGTTTTGCAAGCTGTAGCATACTTTGGTGAGCTACTCTAAGAAAGGCTCTGTACTTGAGCAGAACAGTATTTCATGACTGACGTTCACGTATTATACAGTCATGCTACTCATGAGACTGACCTCCAGTATCACAGACATAAAGTACAGATATACCTAAAAATGCTAGTTAGGCAAGTGTGCTGTTTAAGCAAATCCAAAATGTAAATAAATTATTTGCCCAGTGGAAAGAAATACTGACATGTATTTAGCTCAGCAACCACTGTCACTGGCTTCATGTTACTTTGTTAAAAGAAAAGATGGTAAATAGCACTCCCTTGTCAGAGTCAGGCAACAACTATGAAGTCAGCTAGAGCAATTTGAATTACTAAAATATCTGCATATCTATATGTATGTGTGTATATGTGTGTGTGTGTATATATATATATATATATATATATATATATATATATATATATATATATATATATATATATATATATTTATATAAATTTTTTTCAAATATTCCAGACGGAGTAGAAAAAGAAAAGGTATTCCGCTAAATCCCATTTCAGCATGACTGCAGAGTAGCTATTCATTAACTAAACTCAACTGGAATGCAGTTTATTATAATTTGTTCATCATATTTCTAGTAACTAGGTTTGGTTCACTATGCAGAATTAGTCGTTATACAATAAAAGAGAATCCTTGTGCAAAAACGTGCATGCTGACAAAGTCTGATGAATAGCTAGCCATGAACATCTTCCACTCTCCACAAACCAATAAAATGTTTCCTGCTTAAACATGTAATTGCCAGGAGTTTTGGGAGTCTACAAGCATCCTCACATAAACATTAGAATACTTATGCCCTCCTTTGTTGTAAAAAACAGATACACACACACACACACACACACACACACACACACACACACACACACACACACACACAATATATAGAAGCAGAGACTACATGTAGTAACAGTGTTCTTGCAAACACAATTATGATAGAGTAAAAACCAAGATCAATGTACTATCTCTGTAACTCAGAGTTAATAGACTTTCAAACAATTTCACATTAGCAGCAACACAATAAACCTGAAAGACAGAACAGTATGAAACATCCAATGCATTTTGAGCACCAGAGAGAAAGAGCTTCTTGAGAAATTTTAGGACAGAGTCAGGATCTTACAGCACTATAAAATCCTCATCTTCCTCGCATAAAAAAAAAAAACACATCCCTGAGAGCTACACTCTCTAGGGATATAAACCTTACCACAACGATAAATAGGATGTGCTGTAGGGATAGATTCCTGACCCAGAGACTCCCCATGCTTTGGAACAAGATTCCAATATACATCAGGCAGACCACCTCACTAGCACTCTTCAAGAGAAACCTTGACGGGTGGATGGGAAACAGAAAATTTACCCCGGGGATCACTGCAGTGGGCTCTGCTGGACAGAGGTGCAGGGAACTAATGGCTGTGCTGGTCAGATGCACAGGGAACTAATCTAAGGGGGTAGCAAAAGCCAACACACTCTGGCTAGGCTTATAAATGCCCTTGGGCAGATAGCCTAGTACTTGCCTATGAACCTGTACATTCTGGGAATTTAATACCGGTTTGATATTACTGTTAATGCATGCATAATTGAGCAGACTGTATATTTACAGATACTTTGCTTTACCCAGTCTGCATTTTCAGATGCGAGTGTTTTAGTCTTTGGGTACTTAATAAAATAAGTGTCTCAAGTTATTTATTAAAAAAAATAAATAAATAACTCAAGACACTTTGTTAGCTAAATGTTGTCAATGTATATATTTGTATAATGCAGAACTACAGATGAAAGAAAAGTGTAAATAACTACTTTTCTACTGCAAAATGGAAGAACATGCAAGTAAATTGAAAAAAAAATACAACTGCACAATTAACAAGCAGAAGTGATGCAGTTGCATTAGTAGCAATGACATGTGGTTGGGTGTCGGTAATGCGTGATTCACCCATGGCTGGTATGGTTTGGTTACGAAACACTCATGACTAAACCAAGCCAACAGTGGGTAAATCAAGCACTGCCCATACCCAGCCACAAGTTATTGCTAAACTATACTACATTCTCAAGGCAGTTAACAGTGTGTTTAATGAATACAGTAGAACTAAATCGATAACTAAATTATGTGTTTTAATATAATTCTTACTTGTTTCACATATTTCTCTGTCTGACAAAGACTTCACTTCTCAATTTGCTTGAACAGTTTATGTTTGATTGTAAAGAAAATGGCATCAGTGTCCCCACTAATACTTGTTAGTGGAGGTTGGCATAATGGCTAAGGTGTTCACCTTATAGACACAAGATGCAGAGTATGATTCTCACAGGGGATAATTTGATAGGCTTAAAATGACTCACAAGGGTGATCAGCCTTGTACTACTCTAGCTAATATATTAAAAAAGAAACAAAACAAGGACCAATGTTTTAAGGTTGGATGGTATTGAATTTAAAAATGGCTCAATGTACTATTGCCACTTACCAGCTGTACCTCATTTTTTGTGTTGAAAGGATCAGGTCTCAGTGTGAAGCCCTTCCTTTTTTTTATTCTAGGTGATTTCATCTCTCATGTTTCACAGTCATTCCACCTTTCTTCAGTCAGGCAGTGCCTAATTATTCTTCCATTCAGGGAATTCTACATATAGATGAAGTAAGGGCTGTTTGAGAGGGACAGTCATTCCGGCAACCATGATGGTGTTTTTTTGTCTTCACTGGCATCTTGACATTGAGAACCTAACCCCTGCTGGAGCAGGGGGACTTAATGAATCATATCATCATGCAAGTTCACAACTCCCTTCTGTTGTGAGTGTGCACGTCCCCACACTGCCTAGGAAGGCTACCATCTGTCATCGACTTGGTGAACCTAAAATCTTCTCCCAGGCCACCCCTCTCTGCTGCTCCCATCCTGTGATGGCAGCTTTGCCTCCTAGCTACCTTCCAGGATGGGCTGACCCATCCTCACTGACACTGCCTTCAAGATTCTGAGACACTACTCATACTGGAGTCACATGGCACTTATTCAGGGTCTTATTCTACTATTCCACTTGCTGTGGCAAACTTCGGGATGTCTACCAAAGGTGTCAAGATCAGAAAAGGCATGCAGTGCAGATCGTTAACTGATGACTGTTCATTAGATTTTGTAGTGAGCACTGCACCTGTTTTGTTACAGAGATAATGAAGATAAAAATGTGAATATCTAAGAGACCGGCACCCAAGAAGTATTTGACAATGCTGTCATTAACACTCATGTCTCTGATATTTAGTAAGATAAAATGAAGGGTACTTGGGGCTTTGCTTTCTATCTACCCCACTTTGATTTATACCACTAACTCCATTTGTTCTATAATGTGAAGGAGGTGCATTTATTTAAGTTTTACTGCTGCTCATGTAAGTAAGTTTTAGTCTATCCCTGATGGGGTATTAAATTGTCAAAAATAAAGTCTGGTCACTTAAATGGATGCCAGAAGATGACCTTACTTATTTTCCTACCCTTCCTCATTCTTTGGAGCGTGCATGGTAACCAGGCTTCTCTTCTGCTGTTGGTATTACACACAAAATACATTATAGTGTTCTGATTATGTCACAATAACAGTTAAAATGTTGGGACCATGTTAAGTTTTCTAAAAAAAAAAAAATGGCAGTACCAGTCTCTACAAAAAGCACTGCCTTCATGACAATCATTAACATTACTTTTAAAGCATGCATTCATAACTTACTAGATAAATTATTGTTTATTCAGAAAACCTAAAATGCAGTCTTGTCAGTTCTTCAACCGTAATTCCTCATGCGAGTTAAGTGCTTATGCTGTCATTTGGTGACTGTTCTAGATTGGGGAAGGGTGTATATGAGACCTATCTTGGTTGCTGGTTTGGTTAATCAGCACTTCAGCAGTTTATCGTTGTAGAAGTAAACAGTGTAAAACCACGTCAGACTATTGCTTACATCTGCTCTCTGATGTTTCTCTCCAGGCACTGATGCACCTGCGGTTGTAAACTGCCTGCACATCTTGGCACGCTCACTTGATGCACGGTAAGTTGAATTAGTAAGTAGTATTTTTAAAGGCAGTTGCTAAGAAAGTTAAATTTGTTTATTAACTGATTAATTAATGTGCTGAGTTATTGAGTAACTAGTTGATAACTGAGTGGTGAACAGGAAATTTGACTGAATACTTCAGTGGTTTTCTTCAGGAGTTTGAGCAAAGCTGAAGAAAACTTTCATGTGCATACAGTAGAAATTCACACAAAAATAATATTTGTCCATTTGAC
Organism: Protopterus annectens; assembly: GCF_019279795.1. Taxonomy (NCBI): domain Eukaryota; kingdom Metazoa; phylum Chordata; order Ceratodontiformes; family Protopteridae; genus Protopterus; species Protopterus annectens. The sequence continues at coordinate 678,991,092 of NC_056725.1, forward strand.
AGCCAGAAATGATAAAAGATAGTTTATGTACTTATGTTTGTTTGCTTGTTTATTAGGCAAGCTGACTAGGCAGAAGTGCCTGTTTGCAGGAGATGATCAACGAGACCTGCCTAGATCCAGTAATAGTTCAGAGTCATATTAATTGTATGTAGAAATTCTCAGAATCAAGAGTCAGATCCAAAAATACAGGCTTGGTTTACAGTTCATAGTCTTCATCACGTGACCTAAAATGTCTATCATAAATACAAAAATATGGCTGTGGATCAAATTTTGTGAATGAACATTTTCTGAACACACTACACCAAATTACTATTGTTTGTTAGAAATATTACAGCAAGGGAATACTTCCTTTTTCTGTAAGGAGGAATTTCCTCTCCAGCCTCACACTTCTATTTTGCTTAATGCAAATGCTCTAAAGTATGTGTATGGCAGAATAAAATAGTAGTTTCCTTTTAGTGTAGTATGTTTTGTTACATTATGTATTTCTATGAACAGTTGTACTTTCAGTTTTTTAATTTCTCCAAGTCTTTTGGGTTTCTAATACCATTATGGGAACGGACCCCATTCCTAAGTCAAAGTACAATTAAAGTTCATGAGATTAGTATTGTTTCAATATTTGTTGTTAGCCAGAAGTGCTCTTTGCAGCACCCGCAATGTGCCCAGTAATGACTCCTCCTGCAATTCATATGGCGTTACATGAATTGGTAACATATCCAAGTATGATTTTAGATTCTTTTTTATAAGACCCGTTGCTTCTACTGCTGCTTGAACTGTCTGGGTATCTTTCTTCCACACTGCTCTCATTTCTGCTTGCAAATCTGATATTTTATGACTTTGTGTCTCTCCCTACATAAGACACTATAGTTAATGTCATAAATGTGGCGATTTCAATAACCAATGCTACTTTTGTCTACTTTTTATGGACCACTATATCTGTTTTTCTCTCATCTATTTTTTGAATTGTTGGTAATGGGTATTCCCATGTGATATAAACTTCATCATTTTCTATAATGCTTTGTGGTTCATGTTTCCACTGTTTTTCAGCCACTTGTGTACCATAATATTTGCACAATCTCCAGTGCAACAGTCTTGCCATATTATCATGCCTTTCATTATACAGTCCTTCTGCCATTAGTATGTCACAACTGCAACAAGATGTGCAACTGTTTTCACTTCTATTTTACAAAACCTACATTTGTCTGTTTCTCCCACATGTTCAATGGACTTTGTAAACCAACATGACACTGTTTTACCTGCCAGTATAGTAACCTTTCTTATTTTGGTTTAAATTCACCTCTCCTTAACCATTCCTTCATTTGATTCTGATTAACATGAGGTTGTTCCAAGAGTTTTCTATATTTGCAACTATATTTATATATTTTTCGCATTTCTTGCCTTTCTCATCCAATCTTTTTCCTTATATTCTTTCTTTTGATTTTTGGCATATTCAGTCGCTGCCTGATTTTTATCTACTTCTGGTTTGATTTCCATTCCTGCCTGACACAGATATGCTTCTGCTAAACTAAGCAGGGAAGTAATCTTAGACTTATTTTCCTCATGTTTCAAAACTTTCAAAGAAAACCCAAAAGGAAAAGGTGCCCGAAAAAGAAACCAATCAACCCAGCAAAAAGACACCCTGGAAGGACGATTGATACTCATAGGTGAAATAAAGGAATTAATTAGTCTAACAAAAAACACAAATCCAAAGAAACAACTACATTTGGGACTTATGAGGTTAGTAGATATGTATACAATCCCATGACTGTAGCTCTATACATGTAATCAATTTCAAGGAGGCCCATACCTCCTTCAGAATGGGGAATATATAATCTTTGTATAAACTGATTTTTATAAATCATTTGATGAGCATGAAACTTTCTTCTTGTTTTCCTGTCCAACAACTTTTGGGGCTAGTCAGTCACTCTAGAACTGTAAGTTATGACAGGAAGTACAAACTGATTTGTAGTTTGGACTTTCTTTCTAAATATCAACGTTTTCAGTATTAATTTAAATCTTCTAAAATATTCCTGACTAAGTTTTATCCACATGTGTTTGTTTTATTGTTGATCCTTCATCAATTCCCAACAATTTATACACTCCCTCTTGCTCAAGTTCTTTTATATCACATTCTTCACCCAAGCTGATTTTTTCTTGGTGCTGCAGCGTTCCTGCTTTAAAAGTTGCTTTTGCACATTTATCAAAACCAAATGACATTCTTATATCATCTGAAGAAGTTTTGACTACTTTGTGCTTTCAGTTCCTCATCTGATGAACTATATAGTTTTAGATCATCTACAAAAAGAAGATGCGAAGTCTGTACACTTTATTGTTTTCCGAGAGCCAAATTGTAGCCATGGCCTAATCTGTTAAGCAGACAGCTTAATGGGTTAAGAGCAAGACAAAAGAGCAGCTGTGACAGAGTGTTACCCTGGAATATCCCCCCCTTTGAATTTTTATCCCTGGAATAATAATTTGTCCTTTATCATGGCTTAATTGCAAAGTGATTTGCCACTGTTTCATGGTCACTGTAATGACACTGATGTGTAAGGTATATCTTATACATTTTTAAGCGCTCTACAAATACTGTCAAATGCTGTTTTGCAGTCTATCTACACCATACTTAGATTCTTCCCATTTTTACTGTTCTCCTTTATTGGTTGCATTTAAGAACAAATGATCCTTTGGTCTGTATGACTTTCGTTGATTGCCCTTTTGTTCTACTGCCATGGTTGAGTTTTCAGATAAATTACTATAAACTCTGTCGGCATCAATTCCAGTGTATAGTTTATATGTCATCGGAAGGCAAGGTGTATTGGTCTATAATTTTTAGGATGGCTTGTAGGTTCGCTCTCAAGTAGGAGCATTGTTTTTTCTGTTGTTAACCAGGCTGGTGTCTGTTCAGGGTGCTCATATAAATAGTTCTTACTCATGGCTAGATCTTCATACAAAGATGTTAATACTTTTAGCCAGAAGTTAGGTACTGCATCTGGCCCTGGGATTTACCAGTTAGGAGCTTTTCTTAACTTTGTTTCAATCTCTCTGGCCATTACTTCATCCTATTTCATATCCTGTACATTTGAATTTCTTATTCTTTCTTTTACTTCTTCTATCCATTTAGCATCTTTGTTATGTTCTGCAGGATTTTCATAGATATTTTTCCAAAATGTACCTATTTCTTCTTTTTTTTTGCTGTTTTTTAATTCCTTTTGCCTTGTTTTCCAATTGTCTAGAAATCTTTTTTGGGTCATCAATAAATTGCTTATTTAGTACTTTTACTTTGTACTTATCTACACATCTTCTAGTTTTCCTGCCTGTGGTGATCGTTTTAGTTTATTATTTGTGATGGTACACGATAGATCCTGATCTGTTCTGATACTGTGTGTTGATGGCATTCAGTTTCTCTCCTTCCTTTCCCTTATTACCCTGTCTTCTTGTGGTAAGACTTTATTTAGCTGCACAGTAATATAGCCTGTTTACTTCTGTAATATCTCATTAATCTCTGTGGACAGTCCTAATTATGGTCATCGTTTGTTTTATCAAACTTCTAACTTTTGGGTTTCATTGAACTTCTCTAGTCTATTTCTTTCATTAATCTTAATATGTCTGTCCATCTGTATTAAATCAAGCAACTCTTCTCTTAGATCATTTTCTTCCAAACTGAAGGCACATTCTTTGTTCTTCATTTCCTACGGACACTCTTTAAAAATATTTTGTTCTTTATTTTTTGCGCTTCCCCAATCACTTATTTTCCAAATGGCCCACTGTTTCTTGGTCTATATAGTGTTTTTCATGGATCTGTTGTACTAATGATCACAAATTTGCATTTGAAGCTTCTGACAGTTTTTCTTTTGGAAGTATTTTTCTTTCCTCTGATTTCTGTCTTAATCTTTTCGTATATCTTCTGTCTGGAAATTCTGGACTTCTTGCATAATAGTAACAATACATAATTTCTTTCTTATCCTCAATAGTCCACTCTATCGTCTGTATGGCTCTTTCCTGGCCTATCAGTTTTTGTGATTTTTGTGGACTGCTACTTCCTTCCACAACAGGGGATCATCCTCCACCTGGGTCTGGCCTAGCCCCATTGTAGGAATGTTTCCATGTCTTGAAACTTAAAACGTAGTGTTGATTGGTGGTGATGGAAACTACTAGCCACCAGGGATAACTTAAAACACTGGGATGAAGACCACTAGCCACTACTGAAAACTCTTACATGTCATGCTTGAGGAGCACTTAAACAGAATAAAGTTTTGCCAGGGCAGGGGAAGGAGTACACTAGCCACCATTGCAACACTTTAAACATAGTGCCTTAATGGCACACAAGGTCGGGGTAGACACTAGACAACAGGGATTACACATTCATCTCATGCCTTAATAGCATTTACAGGTAGTGTTGGCTGGGGGACCACAATATACAAGGGATACTCAATGTAGTGTCCTTTAAAACCACTTAATAAATGCCTTAAAAGCAGGAAAGTGGATTCAAACTCTGTACCCTCACTACAAGGATATTAGACCTCTGGGCAACCACTAAACATCAGGGGATACCATAGAAAAAAAGAATTAATATGTCAAAAAAAGAGTAAATTAAAATAGGAGAAACAGCTTAAAATCCTGCACCCTTAGGTCAGGACAAATCAGCATTAACCTAATTAAGGTTACTTTCAAACTACTAATTAAGTAAGGGTTTTTCATTATTTACAGAAATAGAAAATTCCTTACCCCCTGACACTAAACTCACTGGCTCAAGCACTCCTTCTCCCCTCCCTTCTCTTTGCAGCCCCAATCCTTGCTAATATCCAGACCACACTTTTAACTAAATTAGAACAAACATATAACAAAATAGCTCGCTATGCTACCAACTTACCATATAACTCATAGCACTGCCTTTCTTTCAACAAGTTCCAATCGCTTGAATTTCCCCAGCAACTCCAACTAACTCAATTTAGAATCCTTCACACCATTTTGAACAAACCCACAGCCTGCCCCTCTCTATTCTCTCTCACTACATATTACACTCCCATTCGTTCTGTCTGTACATCCAATCAACAACTCCTGGCCATCTATAAACCTAACAAAAGCATAGGAAAATGTCTCTACAAACCCACTGTAGCCCAGGCCTGGAACAAACTCCTTTCACATATTAGAACCATCCCACATCCTGTACACTTCAAAAAAGAGCTAAAACAATTTCTACTTGACTGCCGGTTCGGGCCACTGTCATGACCCTACTTACTTACTACCTACCACTGTCATGACTCGACTTAATTCACTACCACTTTCTACTCAATCAACTATACCATTCATAAATCTCACCTACTCCTATACTGTATTTTACTGCCATCCCCTTGTCTTTTTCTCCGTACTCCATATATCAGGTTATTATAACTCTCATAATTATTGCTTATACTTCCCTCGTTTAACACCGTCTCTTTACCCAATAGGGGTAAAGCTCTCTTTACAATCCTCCTGTTGTCATACCTCCTTCATCTCTCTCCCACTTTCCAAAAAAAACAGAGGATTAAACTTTACTATTGTTAGCTTAAAATATTTTTCTGCCTTCATACACCATGACAATCTCCTTTTACTTCTTTTGTATCTTCATCAGTTTCATGTACTTTTATATGCATATTTCTACCATCATGATATTGTTTAGTATTTTTAGTATTTTTACTTTCTGTAAATAATGTCACCTTTGCTTTCTGTAAATAATTGTCACGTTTACTTTCTGTAAATAATTGTCACATTTACCTTCTGTAAATAATTATGCCACTATACTGGAGCTTTTCTCCTTGGGTCTCCAGTGAAAATGGTCTTTTTTTTTAGCTTAGGTGGACTAACCCGGTTAACAAATGTCAAATAAATAAACAGATTTTTGATATATATATATATATATATATATATATATATATATATATATATATATATATATATATATATATATATATTGGGGGGATCTTGGGCATTATTCAATGACTGCAACACTTCATGAGTTATGGGGGACAGGAATAGAGAAAATAAAGCATACTTCTCAACCTTGTAGCACAAGAAATTGAGACAAAGCTAAAACTGCTGGTAGGATTTTAAATATTTCCTTTACATACTTATAAAGTCCCTAGAATAACATCTTTTGTATGAGCATGCATTCACTGAAGCATATTAAGCATGAAACTGTAATGTTCAGCATTAATGGCTAACTGTAATCATCCATTATTTACCAGAGCAGAGAAAAAGGGATGGATGTTCAGACAACACCTACAGAGGCAGGTATGGGATATGCTGTGTGTGTGTGTGTGTGTGTGTGTGTGTGTGTGTATATACACATATATATATATATATATATATATATATATATATATATATATATATATATATACACACACACACATATATATATATATATATATATATATATATATATATATATATATGTGTGTGTGTAATTAACTGTGTGTGTGTGGGGGAGAGCGGATGGGTGTGTCTGTGCTAATATAATAGATTGGCCGCCACTATTAACTACCACTGGAAAGTGTTGATCTGCACTCTCAGTAGTTAACAGAGATTCAGAGGCATGCAAATTAGTTGATACAGAGGTCTTTCCTCATTGCACCTAACATGTCTCTGAATATAAAATGACCATATTGTTTAAACAGGGCCTTTTTACCCCAGCCCTTAACATGAGTGGTGGGGTTCTTTCCCCAGATAAAACACTCAGAGAGCTTCAAAGAAAGGCTGTGGGAGTGTAACATATTTGTACAATAAAATGTGTTGACAAAATTATATATACAAAACATACTTGGATGTGTTTTTTCTGTGTGTTTGTGTGTGTGTGTGTGCTTACTATTAGCAGCATTTGAATTCTCCTATAACATCTACCACAATCCAGCAAAATTCAAGCCATCAAGTACACTCTGTTTCTACTGTACAATGTATCAGGGCTCAACACTTTTAGTAGTTGAAAAAGAATCCACAGTATACCTACTTGTCCATCCATTATTATAACTATACAAGTTCACATGCACACACACACACACACACACACACACACAGACATATTTATTTTATTTGCAGTTGGTTTACCAGGATAGTCCATTGGGCCAAGAAGAACCCGTTTTCAATGGAGTCCTGGGGAGAAAAGCTCCAAAACAAAGATTACAGTTTATAATTTCAATCATTTGTAGGTTAAAGACTAAACTACAGAACAATTATGACAAAAGTTTACAATTTCAGTCATTTGTACCTTCAAGACCAAACAAAGATTAAAAAGTTTACAGAAGTTTACAGTTTCAGTTATTTGTAGCTTCTAGACATAGCAAAGATTAAGCAGTTACAATGCCATGATAGGTTTCATTTGTTGAAAGCTAAGAATTAAGCAGGTGCACGAAAAAATTTTTTTGGTTAAATCTTATAAGAAAAAAACAAAGAATTGCTGTAGTGAATATATAGTTACTGGAATGGAGTTGTATGCTTAGAGAATTATAAGATGTTATTACAGTTGGCTTATTATTTAGTGTCTCTTAATATATGGAGTAGTTGCTTGCAGGAAATGTAGAATAGGAGAATGGAGAATGTAAATATGTAAATATGTAAATATATATATATATATTATAGGTAGAATATTTGACCCGTTTTGTGTACTTGCTTATAATTGAAACATAAATCAACAGCTCAGATATTATTTCATCTGGACGGAATAAACAGAGTAGAACAGAAGAAACCTTAGTAAGCCTGCTGTTAGCACAATAAATTGAATCACTTGCTAAAAGTTTGTCATACAGACTGATCTTACCTATTTTGCATACAAAGTAATATAGGACAATAGTTACTCCACATTACTATGATTTCTGATGTAAAACTACATATTTTCTTATTGCACAAAATAAGATTTTGAACTCTGGTAAGAACTCACAGCTGTTACTTTTATTATGAGATTTCTGACTAAACTATTGAGCTGTTACTTTTATTATGAGATTTCTGACTACAATTTTGATCAACTGTCTTGTAACATTTTTATTTCTTTGAGAAAAGTATCACACTGCTGTCATAGTACTGTGTATTTTTTTAATTTAGCTGGTATTTCGTCTTCTGTAGCCTACTAATGCTAAGTGAATGCCAGTTGCATCTCATATATCACATTATTTAGCATCATTTTTAACACTGTATCATGCAATCTACTTGTCCAATTTATCTAAGGATGACTTGGACTTGTGATGTGTTGAAAGTCATAGGCTGTCATGAAAATATTGGATCACTTGACTACAGAACTGTGGATCATTTTCTGACAGTACTCTTGGATAACTATGACTTGTGAACACGGACTTGCACATATTTATAAAAGTAGTAGTGGAATCTTTCAGCTGGACAGCTTCTGGATAGTTTATTAGTGAACATACACACCAAAACATTCAGATTACTCTGCTGAAATTCACCAGTGCCTGCTTTGAGTCAGGTAATGATGAGGTTTCATTAGGTATAAGTTCCTCTCTCTCGGGTTCTGGTTTCTCTGCTTACTACCAAGTAGTATTGAACAATTTCTTTTAAATGTGCTGTAATTTTAGACCACTATTTTACCGTTTCCTAACTACTTTCTGCCTCCACAATTACCAAGCATCATGCTACTCCCAACTGGACATGACCCATTTTTCTCCTTGCTTTGGATTTTTCTGGATACTATGGAAAGAGCTTTCCATGAAGGGGAATCATCATTGAAATAACCATAAGGATGATTTGTGCCCACACTGTCATACCGGCTCTCAGGATGTTTACTGTAACCTAACCCACTGCCCTGGAAATGGGAATATGTAATCCACATTATCATTGAAGACTGCAGTGACTTAACCATGTGAGTGAGTGCTACTGCTGTACACCCACTTTAAAGGTCACCATCTATCTATGGCTTGGTGAGCCGAATGACCCTAGTGAAGTATTTATCTCTGTGCAGTACTGAAGATGGTAAGGTAAATATATTATTTTTCTACCGCTTTCTTTGCAATTTTATATTCCTAAATAGGACTTGTGGGTTTTCTGAAGATTTGGTTTATCGGCTGTAGTGGAATTATGACTTCTTCAACTTTAAACAATAAATCATAAATAAAAGATAACTCCTTGAAAGTATAATGTGACTCTGAATTAGTGAATGCAAATGTTTCATGCATTTGTCCAGCCTAACTTGTGACTTCTTTTAACAGCTGCATTTCCAGATCTTTTGCGATAGCGGTCTTCACTTCTTTTAGTTTGTCAGGCAACACCAGAATTTGTATTACAACCTGCAGAATTTCCCAATCCTCTTCCAGCAAATTGTCTTTCAGTTTGTCATACTTGAATTGTCATGCAATTTGCACAGTTTTTGCTGCATTTCAGCATCATATTTCTGAAGTGTTAGTAACTCCCTTTGCAGTCTTGCAGGTGATTCATACCATGATGTTCTGAAGATACTTTGCATGATCTGCTGCCACTTTTATGCATTTTTAATATACATATTGAAGGCATTTGTGACAACCAAACACTGTGGCCAAGATTTTCTTCTCAGCCTCTGCATATCTAGTATGATGATTGTCAGAGCTGTAGACACACAGACAACAGGTTTGCTTTCTTGCAGTAGTATTGCTTTCAGCCCTCTCTGGCATTATCCATTTGAAGCATTGTAGGTACTTTTCACATCAAAATATTTCAGTGTGGGTGGACTGGTTACCCATCACTTAGTAAATTAAAACTGTTAGACTTCTCTTCAAGCAAATGCCAAACCGTGTCATTCTCAGGAAGGTTTCTCAGAGATGTTTTATATTTCACAAGTGGGGTATGAACTTGGAACAGATATCATGCTATTCTATTAGAATCACATAAATCAGGGTTTATTTGTTAGAGATTTCAAAGCAGATTTAACCGTCTGGCATGTTTCTTTGAGCAGTTTCATATTTTGTGAATTTAAGTCCACCATTAGCTTGACCAGTCTATTGTTATAGTCTTGCTTAGTTGAACCTCAAAAGCAAAATGTCATCAGTTGTATTCACAATTCTATATCATCCCTAATGATGTTTTAAATGTATGTAACTTAACGTCTGTTGTATCCAGTTTAATATACCAATATGAACCTATAAAATACCTGAATTGCATTCAGCACTGAAATTTGCACAAGGCTTAGTATGAGCTGCCACTTGTACTGCTCATACTGTCTGCAGAAAGTAACGTTCCCTTAGTATTCATTTCTGTAGGTCTTATTAGTCTGCTGCATAACAGTTACCATAGTTTAACCCATTCTACAGGCTTAGTTTGTTTCACAATCTCTCTATCTCCCATTAATACATTCTGTAGGCTTAGCTTGTTTCACAGTCACTTCCAGATGTTCCGCATGTCTGAGCATATGAGTTTGTGTGAGCAGATTTATTTTGATGACTTTTTATCATGGTTTATGTCAACCTTATTGAATTATATTTTATAAACTGTTGGTGTGGTGCATTGTACTGGGATTTTTGTTTGTTGTGAGATACATATGTAATAATGGGGTTGTTGAGGATAAGCCTCTCATAAGGGGGACGCTTACCCTCTACTGCAAAAGAAAAAAGATTTTTTTTTCATTTTTTAGTATTTTTGAGTTATACTTCTCAATGCAGAGAAATCATTAAAACATAACACCTTTTAGAGTGACTCGAATAAGCATAATTAAAATGTTTTCAAGCATCCTTGATGATCAAGCACATTGGAATATTCCAAAATAATTTCAGTGTTTGTTTCAGAGCATTGCAGATGGCATTTCTGTATCTTCTGTGAGGCTGGCAAGAACATATTTTATACAGCTTATTTTTATTATACCTTTTATGTCAAGAAAAATTAAAACTCTGCAAATTCTTTCATTCAGAGGCCTGTCTGACTAATGTTGATTACTTCAGTCCAGTATTTTGCTTAATAATGTGCTCCATAAACTGGGGCGGCCACGGTGGTGCAGTGGTTAGCATTGCCGCCTCACAGCAAGAGGTTCTCCGGTTCGATCCTCGGCTGGGGTGCCTTCTGTGCGGAGTCTGCATGTCCTCCCTGTGGTCCCGTGGGTTTCCTCCGGGTGCTCCGGTTTCCTCCCACATCCCAAAGACATGCTGCAGGTGGATTGGACACTCTAAATTGGCCCTAGGTGTGCATGTGAGTGTGCCTTCTGTGGAAGGTTGGGCGCCGGGCTGGCAACTCGACACCGTAAAACTCCACTGCCATTCAGTGTGCGGACAGGTGATCCGCTGTGGCGACCCCTAACCGGGAAAAAGCCGAAAGAAGAAGAAGAAGAAGAATGTGCTCCATAAACTGGCTAGCAACTCAGGTGTTCCAGTTGGATTTATGAATATACAAATGTTCCTTTTTCCTCATTCACATAATACGCTTTCTTTGACTCAGGTTTTAGTCTATTCACTGTATTTTGTAAACAATGACTATAAACTGCATTTTCATGACCATTGCCTATTCCTTGACTCAGGTTTTAGTCTATTCACTGCATTTCATGACCATTGCCTATTTGCATAAACAAAATTATTTTAATCATGCCTATAAACACACATGCATCTTTTCCAAGTATGTTGGATTGCTGAATTAACTGAAATTCCATCAGATCTTTCTGGGTTGCTTAACTGACATCTGCTTAATAATGACATTTTTTTCTGAAGTCAAAATTATGCACTACTTAGTAGTGTTTTTTTGGATTCAGCAGAAGGAAAGTTACCTCAGCAGTCCATAATAATACTGGAATAGAATGTGTCCTTCATTCTCTTGTTACCACTGGTCCATCTTTCCAAGAGGAAAATTCCTTAGTATGTCTGAAATTGTTGGACCCAGCTCCTTTGTTCCATGGATTCCCAGTAGCCAGTGCTGCCTTTCCTCAGATGAGTGCTTTAGTGATAGACAAAACAGTTAAGTAATTTTCTAAGACTTCCTGTCTCCCCTCCATGGCCAGTGTAATCTATACTGATAGATTTGTCTCACTTCCTTTGAGGAGGGTTGTCGATGGGGAGGCAAGTACTTGCCACATGAGGGCCAAAGAAGGCACAGAAACGTATCTGTTTCTGGAATTATTGGTGGTGGTGGTTCACACCTTAAAAATCCTTCACCACATTTGGCTCTGGGTCCTTCTGTGGTGGGTTTGGACTTCACTTCAACCAAATGATACCTCAACATTCTTAGGAGCAGGAGGTCTTATCCTTTGTGCTGGTTGCCACATACTGCCTGGGGAGCTGGCTTCGCTGTATTCTTGGATTTTTCAGGCATCTTCTTTCCTGTCAGAGCAGTTTGTTGTGACAGACAGACTTTGCAGATTTTTGGCAAACTTATACAAGTGAAAACTCAAGGCAGTTGTGTTAAAGGATCTAGTCCAGATGTGAGGAATGCTTCAGATAGATCTGTTTATTTCATTTCAAAATGTACAACTTTTTTGTTCTGTTCCAGATATCTTTGCAGCCGTGCTTGGATGACAGACATATTCTCATTTCCCTTGACGAGGATGTCCCTGCATTCTACTCTTTCCACTAATTCTCAAGGTAGTTCTGAAGGTTCAGTAAGAAGTACAAAGTTCATGTGGTGAACCCCTTTTGGCCTAGGCAGTCTTCATTCTCCCTTTTAATGGTATCCACCAAGGGCAATTACCACAGACTTCCTCACGCAGTCTCAGGAGTAACTGGTGCACCCTGATTTGGAGAAACTTCAATTGACAGCCTGAATGATTCAGTTTTGACTCTGTTTAGGAACTTGCCTTTGTTTTTTAGAGGATGTGCAACAAGTGTTAAAGGAGGCCAGAAATTATGCTACTAGAAAATCTTATGTTTCAATAGTGGATGAGAGTTTCTATGTGGTGCATCAATGGATACAGTGGGTCCAGAGCAGTTAATTTCCCTCTGGTCTTGAAATTTTGTTCTGAGCTTCATCAGAATGACTTGGTGTATTTGTCTGTTAAGGTTCATTTAGTGTAGAACAACTCTTTATAAACCAGCAAAGCTTTTGGATACAATCCTTCATCAATACTAACCAATACAAAAAAGCTCATTCCTTAAATACAGGTCCAAACAAGCCATGTGACTTGCAGCCAAGAAATCACATGACAAAGAAAGTCACACAAAAATATCACACAAAAAATAAAGCATATATATACACAAGCTAATAAAAAATATAAAATTAGAATTTATAAAATACATACATATAACTAACATAATCTAGAACTACTCAATTTAACTAAAACTGGCTTAATACTAACCATACTGTTAAGACCTGGTCTGGAGTCACTTAAAAGTTTTAAAATCCACTCATACTCTTTAATTTCCAAATAATTATTCAGATCTCCACCTCTAGGATTTGGTAAAACTACATCAATAATCCTGAATTAAAAAAATGGTGTTGCCCATACTCAGCTATGTGCTTATATAATGCATTCCTTTCATAGCATCTTCTTATCTCTGACTTGTGTTCAATAATTCTATCCTTAAGCTTACGTGTAGATTTACCTACATAAAAAGCACTGCATGCCACACACGTAGCTAAATAGACAATGTGGGTGGTGTTACAAGTCCCCGCCACTCTAAATCTAAATGTCTTTCTACTTGTAGGATGTTGAAACACTTCACTTCCATCACTACAAATATCATCACAACAAGAGCAATTATAGCACTTAAAAGTACCACACCTAGCCGATGTGGACCCATACGTAGCCCTGTCAAAATCCTTATAGCACAAAGAACTCTTAAGAGTTTTCATATTTCTATATGCATAGCAGGGTTTAGGGCCTAACATAGTTTTTAATTCATCCAACGCCATTAGAACAACCCAATTATTGGATATAATCAGTCTAATATATGGTGTCCTTAGATTAAAAGTAGTTAAATATCTGACAGGCGTTGAAATAACCTTTGCACCATCAGAGACCGGATTAATCACATTCATAGCATCTTGAAGTAATACTGGTTTCAATGTAGTTTTCCTGTCCTCCCTAACCCTACCAGTATGTACAGAAAGCAGAGAACCATTATATCCACTAAACGTAAAATCTTCTATCATCTGATTCAATTGTGTTTCAAAACAAAGATCATCATTGTTTAATCTACTAAGTCTACAAAACTGGGACCTAACCGTACTTCTAAAGATATGTGGTGCATGCATACTGGTAGCATGAGTATATCTGCCAGAGCAGACCTCTTTTCTATGTACACTTGTATGTAATAAGTCCCCAGTTAATTTCAGATTGATGTCCAAAAATGTGACATCAGTCTCAGACACCACCATCTTAAATTTCAAAAAAGGGGATGCTAAGTTTAAATAATCCATAAATTTAATAAGATTTTCATGCGTACCCTGCCATATCAAAAGACAGTCATCCACAAAACGTTGAAAAAATCTAATATGACTTCTAAATGGGTTCACATCACTAAATATATGTGTCCTCTCCCATTGATAAAGTACCAGATTGGCGTAGGTGTTGGCTATGGACGTACCCATCGCTACACCTATAAGTTGTAAGTAAGTTGACCCATTGAATAAAAAAACATTATTTCTTAATACAACATCCATGAGACTACATATAATCTCAATCTTGTCTGGTCTTCCAGATGAAAATGATATCAAAAGATCCCTTAGTAACTCTATTCCGATGTCATTGGGGATCACAGTAAAGAGTGACACAATATCCAGGGTGACCAAATAATAATCATTACTGGCTAGTGACCCTTTCTCCAAGTCATACCAAACCCTTAGCTTTTGCAATAAGTCAAAGCTGTCTTTTAGACTAGAATCACACTTACCCAAATAGGGGACAAGTTGCCCGTGTAAGTAAATAGAAATGGGCTCTGTGACCCAACCTGCCCCTGAGACAGTTGGTCTCATTGGTGGGTGTGATGTTGATTTGTGGATTTTGGGGATGCCATAAAGGTGTGGTACTATTGGACATGGGACTGTAAGGTAGTTAAATAGATCAAGGTCTATGTCACCATTCAACTGCAACTCGTAGATAACCATATTAACATATGATGTAATGGGATCCTATCTCGCCTACATTCACAACAGATGGGTTCGGAGCCGATCCATCGGCTCCGACTCGGCAACTAATACACTAGCACAAAGTCTCTCATTGGCTGGGCTACTCCCTATCCCAGGATGCACTACACCTGCTTCCCCAGATCTCGTTTGCCGCTTAACAAGCTGGACGTGGTCTCGACTTGGCTGGAGCTAAGTGGTTCTTTTTACCTTATTGGTCCTTGACCTAGGGAATTTTTGTCTATATTAACCAAACAGCTGTTTTAACAGCTATTTCTTACTAGTTCTTATTGTTTTTTTGTTGAGTGCTTGTTTCCAAAAAATTTTAATTTGTTCAGTCGGGTAAGGCCCGTTTAAGTTAGAGGGCCTTTGCCTACCTTTGAGTGTTTTTAGTTTTTATTAACTTTCTATTTCTTATTAGTTGTTTTTTGGGAAAAGCCCATTTAAATTAGAGGGCTTTGGGCCGTTTAACTTGTTTCAAATTGTTGTGAGGTAAACTTTCACCAGTACTCGCGCCAGTGTGTCTCGCGCTTTTCAGTTGGCGCAATTTGTGTATAGTGCTATACTTGTTGTGGTAGAGTAGGATTTCCTTAGAGTTTGTACTTGTTGTGGCCTGTATCATGTCTAAGGAACAAAAGTCAGGTTTTAAAAAATGCACTCGGTGCAAATATAAAATGTCCATTACAGACAGTCATTCAGTATGTGTTTATTGTTTGGGGCCGAAACATCTGCAAGAGACTTGTAGCGTCTGTCATGCGTTCTCATCTAGAGTTCTTCAAGAACGCAAGAACAAATTAATATTGAAAGGGCTTATCAAGCCTTCTTTTGAGGAAGCCTTAGATCTACCTGTTGCTTCCAAAAGAAAAGATCGTCGGCCCCGACAAGTCCGTCGGAGCCAACTTCTAAAAAGACAAAATTGACCTCTTCTTCCTCGGCTCCACTGACTTCGGGGCCGAGGGTCGAAGGGTCTGCCTCGATACCTCCTACCTCGGCTTCATTGCCTTCGGAGCCGCAAGTTGGAGTATCGAGAGGTGAATCACCTCCATCGGTTCCAATGGCTTCGCAGCCGGTGGAAGTGTGCAGCTCAGACTCTTCCCCCTCGGCTCCGAAGAAGGCTCCTTCGGTGCCGATGGTGGTCCATGCTGTGGTGGAGTCAGCGCCGATAGCATTGGAGCCGTTTCGGAGCCGGTCCCCTTCTCTCTCGGAGCCGAGAGGAAAGTCTTCTCGATTGTCTACCTCCTCTAAATCATCGAGACTTTCAGATTCGGACCTGGATAGGGTTTTACAGAGGCTATTCCAATCTCCAGTGTTTACTAAATTGGTCTCGGCTCCAGCACAGTTAGCTTCGGAGCCGATCCCCCCTCCAACACATTCGATTCCTCCTCCAACCTCCTCGGAGCCGTTGGAGTCGGTGGTGGTGGAGCAAAGCGGAGCCATACGGTCAGAGCAGAGACCCCTTCGAGGTCTCTCGGTTCCGACTGTGCTTCCTACCCTGTCCTCTGGTTCAGGGTTTGGTACTGCGACCTCTTCAGCCGGGCCTGAGGGAACACTTTGGGATTGGGTGCTTGATTGCCTAGTCTTCCTCTCGGAGCATCGCCTGCTGGAATTCCCAGTGCCATCGTGGCCTCTAGACCAGTGACCTCCTTGGATTCTGGAGGTCCGGCCTTTGAGGCCATGAGGAGCGCGCTAGCCATGCCTTTGCCGGTTCAGCAAGATTCTACCTCACCGTCCCTAGATTTGGGGACTGGTGCCTCGGTTGTGTTGCGGCCCCGCAGCGGGGCCCCAGGGCCTGAGGATACCCCCATCGGGTTCCCTTCTTCGGGTGGTCCGTCCGAAACTGCTTCGGACGAACCCCCACGGAAGAAATTGTGTAAGAGGAAGCACGTAGACTCCCAAGATGAGTCTGTTACATCGGATACTGACCTCGATGGCGCAGAAGGGTCCCCAAATCATCTTCGGATGATATCTCCTTCTCAGATATCTTGGAGATTCTGAGACAGAGAGGTGACTGGCAAGCCAAAACCCCTTCAGCTGAGGAGTCAGTCTTCCTCAAGGCCTTTGGGGCCCAGCCTTCCGCCTCCTGGGTGTCTCCGCCCTTGATGAACTCCTTGATTTGGTTTCTCGAAGGCGTGGGAACACCCTGATTCTGTGGAACCGGTGCCTGCGAGGCCCAATAAATTTTGTCAGCCCCCAGAAGGAGTTTCTCACAAAGGGTGTGCCTGTAGATGCTTTGGTGGTGGCTTCTGCCACACAGCAGGACGTGGCAGAGGCTTTGGCGTCTGTTCATCCTCCTAATAAGGATTCTAGGAGTATGGATAGGTGCGGGAAGCGTACCCTGTCTTCAGCGGCCTTTGCCTTACGGTCGCTGAACTACTTATGTCATTTTACGAGGCTCCAAAGGGATCTTCTCAAAGAGCTAAATGACTCTCTTGTTGGTAACCTACCTGAGGCGCTGGCCCGACTGTTGGCGCACAGATGTCTACCCTTTTTCTATTGTTAACTCGTCCATGAGGCTCATTTCATATGCGGCCGAAGGCGAGTAGAGCAGGAACAGGCGTTGCCCTCAGGAGACAAGCCTGGTTACGCTTGTGTTCGTCGGAGGCCTTCAAGTCTTCCTTCGACGCCCCTTTGATGGGTCATCTTTGTTTGGACCCAAGGTGAAGGACACACTAACTCGGTGCGAGCAGGAGGGCAAGACTTTGACTGCCGTTGGGGCCCGATTTTCTGCTCCTTCTAGGCCTTACCCCAAGGCTGGGAGAGGAGGGAAAATGTGGTTTAGAAAATCTCAGAAGTCTTTCCCTACTCCACCCAGTGATTCCCCCTCCAGAGGCAGGGGGATTTGGAAGACGCCCCAGAGGTGGCAGAGGCCCCCGTAACTCTGGAGACCGCGATTCCTTTCGTGGTTCTTCATACAACCAGCGTTCCTGAGTTGTTGCCTGACTGTGCAACTCTGGAGCCAGTCGGGGGTCGTTTTGCGGCGCACCCACAAGCTTGGGAATCCATAACAAGCGATCAGTGGGTGCTTCGCATTATTACTGGAGGTTATATCATCCCCTTCAACAAACCCCCCCTTTCCTTAAGGGAAATCCCGGATGTACCACCCAGTCAGCGGGATCAGGCAGCATTAGAGGTTTCAAAGCTGCTAGAAAAAAGAGCCATCCAGCCTGTCCCCATCGACCAGATCGGATCAGGAACTTACTCAAGATTATTTTTGGTACCAAAAAAGACAGGGGACTTCAGGCCCATTTTGGACCTCAGTTCATTGAATCGTTTCGTAAAGAAGTCCAAATTCCGAATGGTCACTCTTCAATCTATTCTTCCTTTGCTGGAAAAAGATGCATGGATGTGCTCCATAGATCTCCAGGACGCTTACTATCACATTCCCATAGCTCAAGAGTCCAGGAGACATTTACGCTTCCGCCTCGCTGTCAGTCATTTCCAATTCCGAGCACTGCCCTTTGGCCTCACCAGAGCCCCAGGGTGTTCACCAAGTGTCTGGCAGTGGTTACTGCTCACCTGAGAAGTCTGGGATTCCAGGTGTTTCCTTATCTAGACGACTGGCTCCTTACTGCCACCTCCGAGCATCTACTACTCCAAGCGCTCAGAGCCACATTCACCTTGGGCCGTTTCTTGGGGATCACGTTCAATTTGCAAAAATCTGTACTACAGCCATCTCAGCGTATTACTTTCATAGGCGCAGACTTAGACACAAAAAGAATGCGCCTTTTTACCGGCAGCAAGAATTCAGGTCTTACAAGATCAAGTCAAATCCTGTCTTCCCCTACAAAGAGCCCCGGCCCATCGGATCCTACAACTGTTGGGCTCGATGGCGTCGACCATACTTTTAGTTCCCTTGGCCAGACTTCACATGCGAATTTTACAATGGCTACTGTCGGTTCAATGGTCTTATCAGGAACTTCCCTTGAACCACTTAATCATAATCACGGAAAGTTGCCGTCGAGATCTGCATTGGTGGCTTCTCCAATCAAATCTCGACCAGGGGCGACCCTTTATACCTCAACGTCCCGTTGCCACTGTGACTACGGACGCCTCCCGGTAGGGTGGGGGTCATTACCTGGACAGGTCGGTCCAAGGCACATGGCAGATCCAGGAAACGCATTTGCATATCAATGTCCTGGAGATGAGAGCGGTACTATTGGTACTCCAAGCTCTCCATCACGCTCTCCCACAGGGCCCGATTACTATCCTATCCGACAACATGTCGGTGGTGTGGTACATAAACAAGCAAGGTGGAACCAGGTCTTACCCACTATGCAGAGAAGCCATGAGACTTTGGCACTGGGCGGTAGCTACCAACCGCTTTCTAATGGCAACGCACATACCGGGGAAGTCCAATGTGATTGCGGACAGATTAAGCAGGACCATTCTTTTACCCCATGAGTGGTCCCTCAACCAGAGTATAGCTGCGAAAATTTTCGACAGATGGGGTCTTCCTTGCTGCGACCTGTTTGCCAGCCCTCACAATGCGAAATGCAGAGAGTTCTTCACACTGTTCCCTTCTCAGGGACAGATTCCCAGGAACGCTCTGACTCACATTTGGCCCCCCGGTCTTCTCTACGCCTTCCCTCCGTTCCCCCTCCTACCGAGGGTGATACAGAAGGCCATTTACATGGAGAGCGAGATGATTTTGATTGCCCCGCACTGGCCTCGTCAAGTTTGGTTTCCTTTCCTACAGAGGCATGCGATAGAAGGTCCATGGTTTCTGGATCCGTGCCAGACCTGTTGACTCATCAGTCAGGGCGGCTTCATCCGTCTCTCAGGTCCCTGAAGTTGGCAGCATGGTTACTCCACTTCCATCCTTAGTCCGAGACAATGCTCTTTCGCCGGACGTGGTCCACATACTATCTTCTTCTCATAAACCTTCCACCATCAAACTTTATTCCAGTAAATGGAAAAGGTTTGCCTTCTGGGCTCAAGAACGGGGTATACATCCTCTCACTGCACCAGTATCGGAGGTTCTGAATTTTCTGGCCTCCCTTTTTCAGTCGGGCTCTTCAGTTTCTACCATTAAGGTTCAGTTAGCGGCGATCTCTAATTTTCATGCTTCATTTGAACCTTCATTGATGTCTCACAAACTTTGTAAGGCTTTCCTTAAAGGGGCTTGGCTCCTTAGGCCTCCTTTATCTCATCCTGTCCCCCCTTGGGATTTGAATATGGTTCTTGCTGCCCTAACTGCCCGTCCTTTCGAACCAGCTGCTACTTGTGAATTAAAATTTCTGTCTTGGAAAACGGCCTTTTTAGTAGCTATAACGTCTGCTAGGCGAGTTTCAGAACTTCAAGCTCTTTGTTCTGATCCTCCCTATTTGATTTTTCACAAGCATAGAGTTTCATTGAAATTAAACCCTGCATTTATACCAAAAGTGGCCTCCTCTTTTTGTATTCAACAAACTATAGAACTCCCTGTCTTTTTCCCAGAATTCTCTAATAACGCAGAATATACTTTGCATCAATTGGACGTACATAGACAACTGCGTTTTTATTTGAATAGAACCGCTCAAACGGAAATCAAATCAATTGTTTGTTTCCTTTGCAGTGAACAAATTGGGTCAACCAGTAACAAAAGCCTCCATATCTAAATGGATTAAAGATTGTATCATTTTTATTTATTCACAGGCTAACAAAGACCTTCCCTTTCCAGTCAAGGCTCATTCTACCAGGGCAATGGCTACTTCCATAGCTTTTCACTCCAAGTTATCAATAGATGATATTTGTGCTGCGGCAACCTGGACTTCTCCGCACACTTTCATTTCTCATTACAAATTGGATGTGGTTTCTCGAGGCAGAGCTTCCTTTGGTTCCACAGTTCTCAGGAGTGTGTTCCAATGAGCCACCCGGGATGTAGGTGCTAGGGACGCTGTCCCATCTGTTGTGAATGTAGGCGAGATAGGATCCCATTACATCTTTTAGTTATGTACTTACCATAACTTTGGATGTATGGGATCCATCTCGCCTACATTCATAAGTACCCACCCTCCTTCCCCCTTCCATTCGGATTTAGAGGAGCTGTAGTCTCTTTTTTATTGGCGATTTTTCTTGAAGAACTTTAGTTGGTTATAGTGACTACTAGTTTTTCTGTGTTTGCATGGATGTATGAAAGCGAACAAACAAGATCTGGGGAAGCAGGTGTAGTGCATCCTGGGATAGAGAGTAGCCCAGCCAATGAGAGACTTCATGCTAGTGTATTAGTTGCCGAGTCGGAGCTGATGGATCGGCTCCGAACCCATCTGTTGTGAATGTAGGCGAGATGGATCCCATACATCCAAAGTTATGGTAAGTACATAACTAAAAGTTATGCATTTCTTAATGTCCACACTAGAAATACATTTAAATGCAACTGTATCCTGAAGTAACATGGACATGGATGACATGTACTCTCTTCGATCCATAAGTGCAACAACATCCCCTTTGTCCGCTTGTTTAATAATTACATCCTTACATGACTGTAAATCTTTAAACGCCTTAAACTCCTCAAATGTTAAGTTAAAATCTGACTTTTTAAAGGATGTGTTATACAACTCTCTAATCTGAAACTCACAAAGGTCATGAAATGCTTTAACTACTGGAACATTAACAGGTATAAACGTACTTCTACACCTATAACAGCTATTGCTACCACTAGAATCACCAAATGTTAATTTTAAACTTAATAGTCTTGTGAAGATCTTTAGGTCAGTAAGGGCAGAGACCAAATCTTCCCCACATGAGGGAATGAAGTTAAGCCCTTTCGATAATAATGAGTAATGGGCTTCATTCAGTTCAATACTCGATAGATTTAACGTACCTCGGAAAATCTGCGGCTCTGTTTGCCCACTCCTAAAGGGCTATCACTCTTCCTTTTGTTTGAAGCTCCCGCATGTATCGTAGGTGTCCCCCTCGGTTGTACAACCCGCTCCTTCACAGTTTCTGGTCGCTCAAGCTGAAAACGCTTATTGGGAAAGTTAAGCGTTAGTTGCTGGGTCTTCTTCCCAGTCGGATTGAGAGCGCCATTAGGCAAGGGTGTCGCGCTTCTCTCCTCAGCGGAAGTACTCTCCAGAGCCAATGGATGTAACGATGCTTGGGTTACGCCACTAGCTTCCACAAACAGGGGAATTCTCTCAGCCAACATAGCCGACGTGCTTCTAGTATCAGTCGTAGCATCACAGAAGACATCCAGAGTATCCAAAACATTATTCTGTTGTGGTCTGGGTTGGATTTTATTTTTTGTGTTATGCACTGCCAAGTTCTCTCTAGGCCAAGAGAAGATGTTACCCTTTTTAAAATCATTTATATCACGCCCAGGCTTTCGCTTCTTGGTTGCCTCCATTCTACCATCAAGTTTTTGAATTCTCTCTATCATTTGCCGATACCCATCCGATAAAGTAGCAAAGGCAGGCATACACAATAAGTCACTTTCCAGAACATATATTTCCTTCTTGAGATCTTCCTCAATGTTAACAAAAAAATCATTCATGAGGCTCATGTAGTCTATACTTAATTTAATGTTCAACTGCTGCCACTTTTTCAATAATTCAGGGTATACGTTTCCATATGAAGGCATTTTTAAGATTCTTAGTCCTCTGGGAACGATACCTCTTTCAATATATGCGAGGAAGCTAAAGCGCTGCCATTGCAAACGCTTATAGGTATTCATCTTCCTCTCTAGTACTTGTACAGACCTATTGAACTCCATAGTACCCTCTATGGTTGTAGTGCAAGTGTCCATGGCAGCAGTACTTAAGGGCTCCACATAGCTTAGTAAAGGATTCTTCTCTATGTCCATAATAGACTTCATAGAAGCAGTTGGATTTGCCATGTTCAGGCTAGTAGGCTGCAAACAGACCTCAATCAGGTTTCCTAAAGCAGCAGAGTAAATATCAGAATATAAGACGCGGAAAACAGTTCAAACCAAAAAAACAGGCAGGAAACCACTATGTAGAACAACTCTTTATAAACCAGCAAAGCTTTCGGATACAATCCTTCATCAATACTAACCAATACAAAAAAGCTCATTCCTTAAATACAGGTCCAAACAAGCCATGTGACTTGCAGCCAAGAAATCACATGACAAAGAAAGTCACACAAAAAAATCACACAAAAAATAAAGCATATATATATATACACAAGCTAATAAAAAATATAAAATTTGGCATCCCCAAAATCCACAAATCAACATCACACCCACCAATGAGACCAATTGTCTCAGGGGCAGGTTGGGTCACAGAGCCCATTTCTATTTACTTACACGGGCAACTTGTCCCCTATTTGGGTAAGTGTGATTCTATTCTAAAAGACAGCTTTGACTTATTGCAAAAGCTAAGGGTTTGGTATGACATGGAGAAAGTGTCACTAGCCAGTAATGATTATTATTTGGTCACCCTGGATATTGTGTCACTCTTTACTGTGATCCCCAATGACATCGGAATAGAGTTACTAAGGGATCTTTTGATATCATTTTCATCTGGAAGACCAGACAAGATTGAGATTATATGTAGTCTCATGGATGTTGTATTAAGAAATAATGTTTTTTTTATTCAATGGGTCAACTTACTTACAACTTACAGGTGTAGCGATGGGTACGTCCGTAGCCAACACCTACACCAATCTGGTACTTTATCAATGGGAGAGGACACATATATTTAGTGATGTGAACCCATTTAGAAGTCATATTAGATTTTTTCAACGTTTTGTGGATGACTGTCTTTTGATATGGCAGGGTACGCATGAAAATCTTATTAAATTTATGGATTATTTAAACTTAGCATCCCCTTTTTTGAAATTTAAGATGGTGGTGTCTGAGACTGATGTCACATTTTTGGACATCAATCTGAAATTAACTGGGGACTTATTACATACAAGTGTACATAGAAAAGAGGTCTGCTCTGGCAGATATACTCATGCTACCAGTATGCATGCACCACATATCTTTAGAAGTACGGTTAGGTCCCAATTTTGTAGACTTAGTAGATTAAACACTGATGATCTTTGTTTTGAAACACAATTGAATCAGATGATAGAAGATTTTACGTTTAGTGGATATAATGGTTCTCTGCTTTCTGTACATACTGGTAGGGTTAGGGAGGACAGGAAAACTACATTGAAACCAGTATTACTTCAAGATGCTATGAATGTGATTAATCCGGTCTCTGATGGTGCAAAGGTTATTTCAACGCCTCTCAGATATTTAACTACTTTTAATCTAAGGACACCATATATTAGGCGGATTATATCCAATAATTGGGTTGTTCTAATGGCGTTGGATGAATTAAAAACTATGTTAGGCCCTAAACCCTGCTATGCATATAGAAATATAAAAACTCTTAAGAGTTCTTTGTGCTATAAGGATTTTGACAGGGCTACATATGGGTCCACATCGGCTAGGTGTGGTACTTTTAAGTGCTATAATTGCTCTTGTTGTGATGATATTTGTAGTGATGGAAGTGAAGTGTTTCAACATCCTACAAGTAGAAAGACATTTAGATTTAGAGTGGCGGGGACTTGTAACACCACCCACATTGTCTATTTAGCTACGTGTGTGGCATGCAGTGCTTTTTATGTAGGTAAATCTACACGTAAGCTTAAGGATAGAATTATTGAACACAAGTCAGAGATAAGAAGATGCTATGAAAGGAATGCATTATATAAGCACATAGCTGAGTATGGGCAACACCATTTTTTTAAATTCAGGATTATTGATGTAGTTTTACCAAATCCTAGAGGTGGAGATCTGAATAATTATTTGGAAATTAAAGAGTATGAGTGGATTTTGAAACTTTTAAGTGACTCCAGACCAGGTCTTAACAGTATGGTTAGTATTAAGCCAGTTTTAGTTAAATTGAGTAGATCTAGATTATGTTAGTTATATGCATGTATTTTATAAATTCTAATTTTATATTTTTTATTAGCTTGTGTATATATATGCTTTATTTTTTGTGTGATATTTTTGTGTGACTTTCTTTGTCATGTGATTTCTTGGCTGCAAGTCACATGGCTTGTTTGGACCTGTATTTAAGGAATGAGCTTTTTTGTATTGGTTAGTATTGATGAAGGATTGTATCCGAAAGCTTTGCTGGTTTATAAAGAGTTGTTCTACACAGTGGTTTCCTGCCTGTTTTTTGGTTTTAACTGTTTTCCGCGTCTTATATTCTGAAGGTTCATTTAGTGGCCAGCTCTGTATGTCTGCCTTTCTTCTCCTTCTCCTCCTCTTTTGGTAAAACAGTTTATGACATGAGTATTGCATATGAGAACCCCTCACAAGCAAATTTCTCCTTTGTGGGTTTTCTGTTATGGTTTTTAATGACCTTACCACCATTTGGGCCAGCATCTCATGCTGCTCTGAAGTTCTTAACCTGGAAAACTGCTTTGCTTATTGCTCTGATATCTTCAAGACTAGTTTCTGAGCTGCAGCTCTCATCATAAGACAATCTTTCCTGATTTGCAGAGATATAGGGATGTGATACTCACTAATCCTTCTCTAATGCTGAGAGTGATCTAAGAATTCAATGTTACCCAGTATATTTTTCTCCCTGGTTTCTGTCAAAATCTTAGAATTAAAGATCGTAGATACTTCATACTGTGGATGTGCTTCGGCAGCTCATATCATACCTTGACAAGTCAAAGCCCTTTAGGAAAGCCAAATGTCTTTTTACTTCCTTATATGAGGCATTGAAAGGCCAGCCTGTCTCTAAACAAACTATTACACATTGCTTGTCCTCTGATATTTTTTTTTATTACATCCACCATAGTGAGGCAAATTCAGAAAAGGTAAAGGCACATTCCATTATGCCCTTTTTCTCTTCATTAGCATTTTGGAAAGGTGTGGAGTCTAGAAGTGTTCTAGAGGTAGCAACTTGGTCCACAATCCATACTTCTAAGAAGCTGTACAAACCGGATGTCTTTTCTAGACCCAGGCTTCACTATGACCATTCTTTAGGGGTTTCTGAACCCTTTTCATTCCTTCTTGCAGGTTGGTTAAGCTTTGGGAATATACCCATATGTCAGTAATGCAGTGTGTTTTTTGACAGTAGTATAGTTGCATAAGTTCCAGTTCCCTGTAAGACTACATGTTTGTAGAACACACCACCTTACAGACAGTACCCTCCCTCCACCCTCCACTAGTTGGATGTACATTATTTATGGTTGGTGGTTGCCTGCTGTTTTTGTTTAGCAGCTTTTGGCATGTGTGTGGTGGTTGGTTTTGGGTTGAAACAGTAGGTGTTTACAAATCATGCATTTTTCCATTTGCTATTCCATTTGGGCCGTAGAAAAAAAAATGATGACTGTTGTCTTGTCTCTCCTGCTCTGGCAGCTGATTGGACTTTCGCAGCCACAGACAAGGAGGGTGAGGAGCCTGTAGCTTTGAGAGACTGCCATTAGGAGGGTAGTAGGGTACCACTACTCATATGCCAGTAAGGCAGTGTGTATGAGTATCTACTGTAAATGGAACTTGTGCAATTGTACTTTATTGTATGTTTTTCAAACCTTGTTTATAAAGCATGCAGACATACAAGTGTACAACAGAGGTGCAAAAAGAGGAGTAAGGAGGACGGTAGATTTAGTGATCTGTATAGGACTTTACTGCAGCTCTGTAGAGTTGGAAAATGTAAAGGCAGAAATGAAGGAGGTATAGAGAATATTATAAGACAGTGAGGTAGAGGTTCAGCTGAATATTCTCTGACAAGACTAGGTGGAGTAGTAGAGATTTGAAAAGAAGTAACAGAGGCTACTTTTTAGGGTAGTAAGAATGCAGAAAGAGCAAGACAGGGAGGGCGCCATGTCAAGAGATTGACCCTGCCAACCCTGCTTACTAAAGTCATTGCACTCCTTAATAAAAAAAAATGAACATTAAATAACTTTCGTGTTGGGTTCCTGAATGCACTCTCATCCCTCCTGCTAAATATGTCAAAACGTCACTTACCCTATAACAGGGAATATGATGGGCTTTTCTACGCAATGTTTCAGTTTACTGCATCTCTCTAAGGCCGATGGCACTTATTTTGTGAATTCTTTTGTGACGTAAGGTGTATATCCTGAGTATGACAGAAGAAATCTGATGGCAGGAAGAAATTTACAAAACTCCTGTAGCAAGAAAATAAGTAATTTTTATAAATGATATTTAATGATCTCTGGTTGAAAACTGATTCTAAAGTACCTACATTTTGATCAGAGATGTCCTCATGACACAAAACTTTATCAATACTTGAGTGTATTTCTTCAGAAAAGTTGCCGTTTTTCAATTTTTGAAGCTTTGTGACTGTGTGTGTATGCACGTGTGGGTGTGCATGTGTGTGTACATTTGTGGTAAGCACTATGAAACTGTGAAGCACATTTTTCTCATTTCCTTATGCGCCTAATGATGTACTGAAGACAACAATGAGACAGACAGAAAGAAAACACTCCACGCTAAATAATGAAGCAAGTAAACAATTAGGCAAAATTGATAAAACTTTGCATCATGAGGGCATCTCTGAAAAAAACAATAGAGGATAGTAAAAAGATTGTTGTAATCAGAGATTATTTTAGAAAATCAAATGACTCTGATCCTTCCTTATTGTCAGGACTGTAATGAAGTCTGGCCCAGAAATCGTCAAAGCAGGACTTCGTTCATTCTTTGAAAGTGCTTCTGAGGACATTGAGAAGATGGTGGAGAACCTAAAGCTGGGAAAAATGAGCCAGTCACGCACGCAAGTAAAGGGAGTGGCACAGAACATTAATTACACAACAGTGGCCTTGTTACCAGTGCTGACATCTCTTTTCGAACACATTGCACAGCATCAGTTTGGCGATGATGTTATCTGTAGGTTTTAAGACTTTTATCTATGTTATAAGCTTGTTTTACAAATTTCTTACAACAAAGATTACATTTTTCCCTCAAGTTGTGCATTTGAAAACTGAAATTCATGGCTTTTGCCTTATAGCTATACTGTAGCAGCATGCACTGTAACAGCTTGGAAAGTTTGACTGTAGCAGCATGCACTGTAAACAGCTAGGCAAGTTTGACTGTACCAGCATGCACTGTAAACAGCTAGGCAAGTTTGACTGTACCAGCATGCACTGTAAACAGCTAGGCAAGTTTGACTGTAGCAGCATGCACTGTAAACAGCTGGGCAAGTTTGACTGTAGCAGCATGCACTGTAAACAGCTGGGCAAGTTTGACTGTAGCAGCATGCGCTGTAAACAGCTGGGCAAGTTTGACTGTAGCAGCATGCACTGTAAACAGCTAGGCAAGTTTGACTGTAGCAGCATGCACTGTAAACAGCTAGGCAAGTTTGACTGTAGCAGCATGCACTGTAAACAGCTAGGCAAGTTTGACTGTAGCAGCATGCACTGTAAACAGCTAGGCAAGTTTGAATTAAATGGCTTCTAAGCAGATAAAGCTCATGACAAGCCCACTTAGGTCTAACTCATAAATTAGATGTTTTTTTGTTTCAAATATTAGTTTTTAACAAATCATTGGTGTCATGAAACATGGGTGAGAATATAAATCACTAACTGGGTTTAAATATGTTAGATCCTAGAGTAACTGTATGATTTCTCAAGTCTGAGTGTATAGCATAACATGTTGACAACATTTGAAAAATGCACTGAGGTTATTTATCCTCCGAGGATATGATATTAAGTAAGATGTGGAGGTTGGGTGGGCTTGCCCCCACTTCATCCAAGTCTACCAAATTATTTATTTTCTTTAAATTAGATTCAACAATCCATCACTATAATGACAAGTGATCAGTATCATATCCAGATCCCAAAGAGCCGTAAAAATTTTTGGTATGCTGTTACCGACTAGATAACTGAATACAACAGCTAAACAAAATGCCTTGTATTACCATCCTAGATTAAAAAAAAATTACCTATTAAAGTTTTTCACCTCCAGTCCCTGTCTGACCATCAAGATAATTAAATACTTAAAATCCTGAAATTAGAGCACTGAAGTGTTTTAAACAATGATTCAGAATCATTTGTGCCATTTTAAAGTGATGTAACCAAAGTCAAACATGATGCCTGTTGTCTGGAATACCTAAAAACATTTTTTAATTTAACAATGCTCTTTAAATTTTCAGTTTTAATGTAGCAATTGTACCAAGTGGTAAGTCGGACTAAGTCCACTTCACTTTTGCATTGTCTCTTTGATGTTTCTGTTAGGTAGTCTGTGAATTATCCTGCCTGTCTAGCCACGCATAGCGTACTAGATGCAACAGTGTAAAAAAACTGGCAGTAAGAAAGAAAGCCTTAAGGAACCTAAGAACAAAGTATAAACCATCAAAAGGAAACTGCCAGCTAAAAGAAAGGCCAAACTAGTACATTATAGTAGTACTGCTGACAGAAACATTTTTAGTTAGTCAGTTAAAAGAGCTGTTGAATGGAAGAAATGACAAGAGTGAAATCTGGTGAGTGCGGTGCAAGGTCAGAACCAGGTATACAGCAGGTATTTAAACAAGTAATTGTTTCTTTTCTGAGCATCTCTTAGAAGCAATGTAGCTTAGAGAGCCCAAAAGACCTAGAGTGGTCATAAGTAATGTCTGCATCACAGATCTCATAATATTACATTTTATGACTCCAGGGGCAGCAACTGTACCTTTTGGGGAAACATTTGAGAGCTGTGTAAATTTTTTTAAATGGTCGGTTCAAGGGCAGCATTATGAGGTATGTATGCAAAACAGACATTTTTGGCTACAATGCTGATAAAGTGAATATGTATATATAACAATAAAGCTTTTATTTTCAACAGTAAGCTGAAAAAGCATATACGATATATTAAAAAGTAGATGTTGAGAGGCTAAAGACAGTACGTTTTTGAAAGCCTAAAAAAATTACTCATTAAACATAGAATTTGTCGGAAATTTGACACAAATATTGAGACAGTCTATGGCCAAATTGGCAGACGTTATTGGCAAGGACAACAAGTATCTGGGAACTCTGAATATAAAATAAGTATTTTTACCAAGTTTCCAGTACTGAAGGAGGCATCAGAAAAGAGGCATCAAAAGGAGGTTAACATACACTTCAAAGAAACCACATCCACTGAAAGGTTAATCTAGTATAATAACACTGAACAGCAGGCAACCTTTCATGCACTACTAGGAAGCACTGAGCACTGAAGGCCTACCCAAAAACAACGACAACAGAACTGATAAAAATAAAAGAACAAATAGACTGGACAAATGAGGGGGCAGACAAGGTTAATACCACTACTGAGTAAATAAAAGTGAGTTAAATAAAGCCATTGGCAAGCTGAACCCATCAGGTCAGACTTGATACAGACCATTCTCTCACATCTCTCATGGAGGCATACTAGAGAATGTCCTTCCACTTGAAATAAAAACGTTGAAAAAGAATTAAAACAAAAGTTGTAAGAGAAAAATGTAACTAAAATGTGTCAGAATGAACACTTTTATGTTTTCCCAATAATGGCACAAAACGAACAGCCCAAATGAGGCAAGGAAGTAAAAGGACATGAGAGCAACTAATTGAGCACTACAGAATGGAAGACATTTCATACAACCATACAAATGCATGATCATTAAAAACTGGTAACTATGTTCTATAAACTAGATTTCATGTCAACATTTCCCCCAAAAAGTAATTCCACAACTACTTTTTTTCCACACCTGTTGTTGTGAGATGAAACAAAAGACTCCTATTTGGTGTTAATTTTACTGCAAAAGTCTAGCTTGTCATTCATCAGGATGCAGATGGGATGGCTTTTTCTTCTACTTGTTTTTGCTGCCTCCATGCATGCCAACAGCTGTCACAACAGTCCATGTGTTCCCTACTGGGGCAAGAAGAGCACTGGTGATCATTTATTCCTCTACAGGACAAAAGCATGCTGGAGCCCATTTGTTGCCTGTTTGATGAGAGTAATCCATAGCATGACTGCCAATAAGGAAGCCATGAAGGGATTTTCATTTAAACTCCTTAACCCTGCAACATGGGTTGGCGTAGGCATTACCCGCATTACCGCTGGAGCTACCAGTGTCCCTCCCCAAAGAGGAGTTTGTATGCTCTCACAGTTGCAAGAGTTACTGGAATCTCAACTTGGGTAGCCATGTATATATCCCTCCCACAACCATGGTCTCTCTACTGGGACTGGTCTGTAACTACTCCAGAGAGGCACGAAAGAAAGGCAAATGAGAGTTTAACCAGACTACAGTTGTTTGGTCCTAGACCACAGCAATGTCAGAGCACTACATGACTTAACATACCCAGTGTCAAAAGAGTTTGTGATAGGAAACTTCAGTACATACTTTGTAGAAGAATGGTATATTTACACTGCCACTGAAGGTCCTCACACATGTAAGGTCTCACTAATACCGTGCATGGTAACCATTTGATTTTCTGAGACTCAATAGTGTAAGCCTTAGAATAGTGAGCCTGAATGATCAAAAACGCTGGCTTTCATATACAATCTGAAACTGCTGTATATTCCCTATTCTCCAAGGTATGTTAATTTCGGAGTTGTTATATATAAGTTCAGGGAGAAAGTTTGCCCTCTGCAAAAAAAAAAAAAACACTTTAAAGGCAAACAACAGTATTTGACATTCTCTGTTCTCCTGCAGTTTCGCAGTATGTTTCTTTTTAATTGTAATTCCAGGGCTCATACCTTCAACTCTCAGAATTGCAATAGGGAGTCACTCAAAACTGTAATTCTAATTAGGAGTATTTAATGTTTTATTATAAAGGGATCATGACCTCACTTTTCCTGCTAATGACCTTACGTTTCCTAGTGCTGCTATTTTGTTTTTATCTGCTTATTTAATTTTAGCCATAAAATAAAAACATCGATATTTACACTTTAGCAGGCCTGTATGTATGCATGATTTAAGAAATGCTTATCACAATCATCTTGTGAACAGACATCTGTCTGCATTTTGTCCACCCATGAACATGGTTATGAATAATCTCACAGCATGTAACAATATACATGTTTGATAAACATGATCTTTTTTTTTCTTCTTTTTTACAGTGGATGATGTTCAGGTTTCATGCTATAGAATCCTGTGTAGCATTTACTCACTTGGAACAACAAGAAATCCATATGTTGAAAGGTAAGAATGAAGTTGTCTTTCTTTGTCACAGTTGGCAGACCTTCTCTAAACAAAAGTAAATCACCAACACCCCTTCTGTGAAATCACATCCTAGAAAGTGTAAAATGATTTTCTAAATGCCATCATGTCTTACAGACCTTATGAAATGAAACTCAGAAATGCCATTAATGATATTACATCTCATGTCTCCTTCTTACGTCCATTTAAAAACTCTTATTTAAAATGCCACCCCAGTCCAAGAGAGAGCGGCTTTCAGTCTCATTGCATTTCCTATCAGCTTAGTAATGTCTGTCTCTATTGCCTCCAAAGAATGCTATATTTCAACATCATGCAATGATACTTTGTGTACTGTACACAATGGTGGGTTAATCATACCTTGGGACCTGAGTGGTTTTCTAACCACTGGCACCATACACATACTTTTTCTATACCACACAATATTGCATGATTAAACCTGCCATCATTATTACTCAGCAATGCCCGTACCCATAAATTACAGCTATGTGACTGCATACACCTCAACTGTAGTGCGTAGAATATTGTGATTATAATCTAAAAATAGGAAAAGGAGAAGCTTGTTAAGCTCCCTTCTAATATCAGAAGGGCGCTTAAGAAGTTTTTTGTCAGATTCTCATAACACCAGTTAAGACTGGATCTCACACCAGTGCTAAGTGTTTTAATGTGTTTCAAATGCATTTAAAGCCTATAAAGCAATTCATTCATGTTTTTTTGGTAACTGGTACTACATGGAGCAGATGAGTCTCGCTGCACAGCAAAGAATTATGATTGGGTCTCCCCATTCATAACAGTTATTGTGTGTTCTCAGTGTGGATGCCAAGAATCACCTCTCAAACTTTGATATCTTGGTGAATTTCTTAGCATCCATGTCTTGAGCAGATAAGATGGTTATTGTCAGATGATTTGAGACCCAGCCATAATATTCTGTGTATGCATGTATGTATGTGTTAAAAATGACCATAGTAAAATATTCCCAGTTGCTTTGCACAAATGCACAGTAGTCCTGAAAAGCCAGAGTGACTATTTAACTTGATTATGACAGCAGGTTTGGCTATCAATTGTAGTTCCATTGTTGACTATGTACATCTCAGAAGTCTTTTTTTGGTAAAAAATAAATAATTATGGGTATAATAATTAATGTATTTCAAGTCTGTTTACACACAACAACCCAAGCAGTCCAACCTATTTCACATAAGTGTATACTACTCCTGCACAAACAAGAGTGTAAGTTACTCTCATGCACTGACAGACCTCAGCCCCACCAAAAGTTATAGCCAGTTATAGCCACTTTGCTCTGTGTATAGCTCATCTGATTGTGAAAAAACACTATGTACCTCTCAACTGTCCAGATTTTTGCCTCATATTTTTGGTCTCTCATAAAATGTGTGTTTTTTCCTCTCAAATCACTGAGGATTGAAGTCATTAAATAATAACAGACAGTGGAGTTTCAGACTTTATATCCTTCAGAAAATGCATGATAACACAAAAACTTTTATTATACCAACATATATTTATAAAACCAATATTTAAAATCTGCACCTATTTTTGTGCCTTTATTCCACCATTATTTTGGCTTTGTCCAGATTTCTTGTGCTAAGAGGTTGAGAGGTAGCAGAACACCTCTCAACCTGTTAGTTCAAGAATCATGACATAAGTCAAAAAAATAATGGAGAGCAAAACAAAAAACAGGGAGAGATTTGAAATATTGCTCTAATATACTTAATAAGTTGCTGGAATAATGTTTTTTTTTATGAAACTAAAAATGTCTTGTCAGAACTTAGTTTTTAATAGGAGCAAAAGAAAAATATGAGGCAAAGGTCAGTAGCATGCTGCAAAATCAAGGATAGTTTAGAGCTATGTAACTGCATGTTTGTTTCATACAAATGTTCACAAGAATTCCAACTTACTTCATAAAAATTCACAGTACTTCTGCAAAACCAGGTAGTTAACTGAGCAACCAATCAGAGGATAAGTTATTTTCCTCCACAAACACCCTGCACTCAGCAGTTAAAGCTACTTTCCTATGTACACCTCATATGACTGTTGTTGTGTCTTTTGGCTTTTCCCAGTTAGGGGTCGCCACAGCGGAACTCCGGTCCGCTAATGATTGGCAGTAGATTTTTACGTGCCGAGTTGCCGGTCCTGACACACAACTTTCAATGAAGGTACGCCCATTCACGCATGTCTCCACACAGAAGACGCTCTAGCTGAGAATTGAACAGGACAACGTCTTACTGTGAGGTGACAATGCTACCACAGCACCACCACCGCAGGAAAAATCAAAGAAAAGTATTTCTCACCATCATAATTCAAGTGTTATTGGCAAAGCCAAAATATGATGGACAAAGATCCAAATCAGGGAGTAATTTTAAAAATCGAACTGTTTTTCATAAACATACATTTTAGAAGGATATGAAGTCAGCAAATCAAGTGCCTGTCAGACTCTGTAATTTTAATCATCAGAGAATTGCCAGAAAACTACAAATTTAATGAGGAACAAGCAAAAATATGATGCACATCAGAAGCATTGGGTGAAGTCAGGGACATTTGAGAGCTACATAATTTCAGCTCACGACTCACAAATTGTAGCTATAAGTATTCCAGTTTATTTCACATAAATCCACCCTAGTCCTGGAAAAGCCAAATAGTTAATGAAGAAAGCATTATACAAAAGATAAGTTACTTTCATCCATAAACCTCCCACACCCTCTCCACTCAGATGTTAAAGACACTTTACTGTATACGTTGCACACTTCATCAAAATGTGAGTTTAAAAAAAAAAAATCAACCTCTTATCCTGGGAATCAGGGATAAATGCATGCACATACTACTGACTTCTGTCCTCAGCGCTCGACAATATACCAAAAAAACAACCAGAAATATAATGTGAAATCAGGGACTATTCAATTGTCTGCAGCCTGGCTGGTCTTATTTATGTCCCGATTAACTGCCACCTTCAGTCACTCAAACCACCCCAAAAACAAAGCACATCAATTACATTTGTTTATTTATTTTACATTTGTTGACTGGAATAGTCTGACTGGATACATGTCCATTTTCAGCGGAGGCCCGGGGAGAAAATCTCCACAATAATAATATTAATAATAGTAGTAATAGTACAATAATATTCCAGGAGAGCAAAGGAGATAGATACAATATGTCAGATTATCCACCATAGTAGGAACACTTTTATACATATGCAAAATGTTAATAGTATGAGAAGAAATAGGATCAATACACAAATTTAGAGCACATTAGGGCAACAACAGTACAGAGAAATGTTAAACTCAGCAGGCAATAGCATTACATTAAGGAATAACATATCAGATGGGTGGAGTATCTGCTTGCTGATAGTCTACTAGCTAAGAAAATAATATAAATGTTAAATTGAGTTATTCAGGGTTTAGGCATGGACAGAGCCACTTAACCCTTAAGTATTTTGGAGGCCTTTTTTAAATAGGGGAAGAGATAGTTCTTGGGTAAGGTTAGCAGGAAGAAGGTTCCAAGTTTTACCCACTGAGTTAGCAAACAGGGAATCACCTGCTGTATTATTGGATTTTTAGGGCTTGGACTGATAGCTTGTTGGATGAACGAAGTGGCCTGATAGTGTTATGTGGGCTAATAATACTCTTAAGGCTTGGGGTTTTGTCCAGATGGTTAAGTATTTTGTGAGCTACTATGAGCTGATTAAGCTCAAGTATGGAAAGAAATTCCAGCCAGTCAAGTTCAGTTAGGTTTTTGCAGTGGTGTGTCCTGTATGCCATACCTGTGGAATCTAACTATATGGTAGTAACAGGAAGATAATTTGCCAAGGTTAGCTTTAGAGAGGTTTGAAAATATTGGTGAGGGCATATAGGAGAGTGAAGAGGAGATGGGTTGAGCAATAACACACTAGCATAAGGGGGTTAGAAAAGGTTTAACCTTATAGGGGATCCTATTTTTGTTGACGGACTTAATCAGTTATGGTCTATATGTCCGTCAAATTTGAGGTTAGTATCTATAATTACTCCAAGGAGCTTAGTTTGATTATCAGGAGATGATTGTACCATTTTTAGACTTAATAGTAAATAATGGAAGAGTGGATCTAGAGGTGGGAGAGAAAAGCAGCAGCTTGGTTTTGTTGGGAGTTCAAGAGAAGTTGTCAATCAGTTAGCCAGTTTAATGTACTGTTAAAAGTATTCTGGGTTAGGGATATCAGATAGCCTAAAATGCACCACAAAGTACACTAAGGAAAAGGAAGTCAGGGAAAGAGGCGAGGCTGAGATGATGTCAGATATGAGCATGATATTGGGAGTCATACAGGAGAAATAGCTGCTGAGGTTAGTCAGGGGTATTCACAACTGTGGACAGTACATATAGATATCAAGCTTCTGTCCTTTTCAAAAAATTACTGAAGAGAATAATGAATAAACACACACACACACACACAATTGGAGGTGAGTAGTTTGTGTAGTTGGAACAAATCAGCGTGGAATGTGGCATATTGGATACATTGTGCCTTTGGGATAGTAGTATGAAGGTCATTTATGAAGATAGAGAAGAAGGACCAAGAATAGAGCCCTGAGGGAATCCTAAGGCAAGAATGATGAGTTTTCAATGATACCAGTGAGGTATTGTATCAAGGCCTTAGCCAGATCCAGGTAGGCTGTATGGACTGCCTTTCCTCATCAATGGCTTTGGTGACTGTTTCAAAAAGTCAACCAAGTTTAAAAGGCATGATCTGCCTTTGACAAAGCCAAACTGGGGTGGATCCAAGGTCTGCAAATTCCCTATGTCTTTATTTATGAGGTCCATTATGATCCTCTCCATGGCTTTGCAGATAAGGCTTGTCAAGCTAATAGGCGGTAATTTCCAGGGTCGGTGGAAGCACCGCCTTTGTGAAGTGGGACCACAGTTGCAGTGCGCCACTCCTGGGTACATATCCAGAGGTAAGACTTTGATTAAATAGCTGTCCTAGTTGTGGGTTTAATTCCTCATTGAGTTCGGAGCACACAGCCGGGACACCGGTGGGTCCCATGGATGCTGTGTTTTTGCTTTGGAGAGAGCAGTTTTAACTTGGGCGCTGGAAATGTTTGGGGCTGCAATCGCTTTGGTATAGATATCTCTCCTTTGGGGAGGGGAGAAGTTTGCACTGAACCTGTCAGCCAGTATGTTGGCAATGTCTGTAGGATCAGTAATCTTCACATCATTTTTGACTAGTTCTGAGCATATCTGGGAGTTTCCTCCCAGGTTTCTAACATAGCTAAAGAATGCCTTATGATTGTCTTTTGAGTCTTTAGCTATTTTTCTCTCAAAATTTGCTTTGGATGATTTTATGAGAGCTCTTAGTTTTTTACTTATAGTGATCAAGGGTGTCTTACCTTTTAAGGATTTTGCTCTATCTTGTAGTAGCTTTCTCCTTTTGTTGTAGAGTTTGTTTATGGCTGGGGTCCACCAGAGTGGATGCTTGCCTTTGGTACAGAGAGTCTTTGTTTTGCTTGGGATTGCCTTATCCATGCAGTCCTGCAGGTGCTGGTAGAAGGCATTTGTGAGTGATTCAGCGGCTTGAGTACTGTTTTCCGGCTCGGGGCCTTAAAGGAGACCACACTAGTCTTTAGAAGTGTGAAGTCGGCTGAGAAGTTTTTACTGTGGTCTTTTTATTTCAGGTGGGGTGGGATGAGGACCTCCAGCGACATTAGTCTGTGATCTGATCTCACCAGTGAGGCGTATACTTCCGGTGTTGAACATTGTGCTCCCATGTTCGTGATGATGAGATCAAGTATGTTATCTCCTCTTGTGGGCCTGGTGACTAGTTGTTCCATGGCATTTGAGTTTATGAATTCCAGGAACTTTTGGGCTAGGGTGTTTGGGCTTGAGTAGTGTTCCCAGTCTATATTAGGGTAATTGAAGTCACCTAGTATGATGGTGTTTGGTGATACATTTATCCCCTCTAGTGTTTTCAGGAAGGCCATGTGAGGTTCCTGAGTTTGTGAGGGTGGCCTGTAACATGCTACAATTTGCAGAGCAGTCTTGCCTATGGTTAATTGCACCTGGATGGTCTCTGATGCATCGTGCGCTGTTACCAGTCTTGAGGTGTGGGTGTCCTTGATGAATATGGATACCCCCTCCTTTCTTGGTATTGTCCGGATTTTGGGGCCGGAACGCATGATATGAGGTAAAACCTGATAGTGCTGGGGTGCTCTCAGAGCCTTGAACCAGGTTTCTGTCACAGCACAGACATCGATGTTCTCCATATTGAGAAGGGCCTGGTGCGTGCATTTTGAGATTTAGACTTCTGGCATTGAGCAGCATTACCCTTAGTTTTTTCCTTTTTGTGTTCTAGGGTGGTAGGTTTAGAATTTGAGCCTTGCCTAAAAAGGCACTATGGGGGTGGCAAGAGCCTTTGCCAATATCCGAATCCCAGGGGTGACAGGTGCAAGCCGCCCCTTGGGCAGCTGGCTTGTCCAGCATGTCATCCCAGGCAGACAGACACTGGATCCCCTTTGAATGACACCAGTGGTTAAGCCAATTGTTAAAGCTGATCATCTTATCTCTGTATTGTGGCATCATTCTTGGTGAAGGTAGGATACTGCTCAAGGTCAGGGTCATACCTGCCTGGGCTACATAATCAGAGAGCTCCTCAATGTCTCTTTCATGTAGTCCAAGGAGGTGCGTCTCAGGTCGTTCACACCAGCATGGACAATGACTGAGTCATATTTGTACGTGGTGTTGAGAGAGGTGAGTGCTTGGGTTATGTGGCATATTCTAGGCTCGGACAGGCAGCTTACTGTGACCTTCTCCTTACTCAGTCTGGTGAGCGAACGTCAGTGTGTCTGACTATGGAGTCACCAATGACTCAGTGTGTCTGGCATTGTGTTTGGCCTTAAGGGCTGTGACTGTTTGACACTCTGACTGTGAGGTCTATGTGTTGCAGGTGCTGTGTTCTGAGGTGGTGGTTGTTTGGGTGTCTGCTTAGGTGGCCTCTGCTGTTTTGGTAGATTTTTGTTCAGAGCCTCCGAGTATGTCTTTGTGTGTTTATGTGTATGATTTGAGGTTGTGATGGTACTATGTGAGACTGGGTCTATAGTGTGTGTGGTAACCTTCTCCTCCTGACTGGTCTTGCCAGTCCTATGTTGAGAGAGCTCAGCCTCCAGTTTGGCAGTATAGTTGCATCTCTCGCATGTATTTGTGTTTTGTGGGAGGAGGAGAGGGTTGATACTGTGTACATGAGGCAATTGTAACATTGCCTCAAAATTCCCAGGTTCACCAGCTGAGCAGGAGAGGACACTAGCAACTGATCCGTCGACATGCTAGAAGGAATAGACAAAAACTTTTTCCGGGGGACGTGGGTGACAGAAATGGGGTTTGCCTTTTGGGGTACTATCTATGACAAGAGTGCCGTATCAAGGTAATAAGTACTGTAGGAGCAAGTGCTAGGTTTAACAGATAGAGAATAGTCTACTTGGAGTCAAGTAGAGATGATCTTTTTAGTTATAGGATACGCTGATTAGATCAGTAGTATAGTTCGAGGAAGGTAGTTTAAAGGGAAAATTTGAAGAGTGTAATTTAGGTAGCCCTAATAGTTTAAATCTGCTTAACCGGCGCCAGTTCTAGTGTGCAACAGTAGCAGCTCACAAAACTTCGGCTAAATCAGCAACGCGCTTAGCTTTTATATCAGGGGGCTGAAAGAAGCTAGGAACTGGCCCAAAACGACCAATAAACTACAAGTTGCTGGCTGAAACCTCACAAAACTGGACCAACAGGCAGCTCAATGCTTCCCACTCCCACTGGATAGCAAAGGAACTTCCTCCTTTCCAAATTAGGTAAAGAATCAGTAACAGGAACTGCAAACAAAGTCCAGGGATCAGCAAGCTCTGAAACTGGACTAATCTAGCTTAGCAAGGCGGGAAAACAAGAGATATTTTTTTTTTTTTTTCAAGAGACAAGCAGAACAGATACAGTAAACACTTATAAATGCTATAAATCGGCTATCACAGCCTACACAAACAATTTGCAACAGTTACAGATATTTAAAGTAACAAACTGAGAAACAAGTGCAATATCAGAATAAATGCAGAATAAAACAGTAGCAATGTATCAGCAAACAGGCGAAAATACAGTAGCAAGATAAATAGAAGTGGAAAGCCACAAAAAAATACTTATATCAGGTAAAGTCGCTTTTTCAGCTCTCTGAAGCTTGGATTACTCTGCTGGCCACCACGAGGATCTTGTGCTGAGTAGGTACAAGCCAAAAGACGCGCGTTTAGCGTTTTTTATATCAGGGGGCTGAAAGAAGCTAGGAACTGGCCCAAAACGACCAATAAACTACAAGTTGCTGGCTGAAACCTCACAAAACTGGACCAACAGGCAGCTCAATGCTTCCCACTCCCACTGGATAGCAAAGGAACTTCCTCCTTTCCAAATTAGGTAAAGAATCAGTAACAGGAACTGCAAACAAAGTCCAGGGATCAGCAAGCTCTGAAACTGGACTAATCTAGCTTAGCAAGGCGGGAAAACAAGAGATATTTTTTTTTTTTTTTTTTTTTTTTCAAGAGACAAGCAGAACAGATACAGTAAACACTTATAAATGCTATAAATCGGCTATCACAGCCTACACAAACAATTTGCAACAGTTACAGATATTTAAAGTAACAAACTGAGAAACAAGTGCAATATCAGAATAAATGCAGAATAAAACAGTAGCAATGTATCAGCAAACAGGCGAAAATACAGTAGCAAGATAAATAGAAGTGGAAAGCCACAAAAAAAATACTTATATCAGGTAAAGTCGCTTTTTCAGCTCTCTGAAGCTTGGATTACTCTGCTGGCCACCACGAGGATCTTGTGCTGAGTAGGTACCATCTTGTGCTGAGTAGGTACCATGGACAAAGATCCAAATCAGGGAGTAATTTTAAAAATCGAACTGTTTTTCATAAACATACATTTTAGAAGGATATGAAGTCAGCAAATCAAGTGCCTGTCAGACTCTGTAATTTTAATCATCAGAGAATTGCCAGAAAACTACAAATTTAATGAGGAACAAGCAAAAATATGATGCACATCAGAAGCATTGGGTGAAGTCAGGGACATTTGAGAGCTACATAATTTCAGCTCACGACTCACAAATTGTAGCTATAAGTATTCCAGTTTATTTCACATAAATCCACCCTAGTCCTGGAAAAGCCAAATAGTTAATGAAGAAAGCATTATACAAAAGATAAGTTACTTTCATCCATAAACCTCCCACACCCTCTCCACTCAGATGTTAAAGACACTTTACTGTATACGTTGCACACTTCATCAAAATGTGAGTTTAAAAAAAAAAAATCAACCTCTTATCCTGGGAATCAGGGATAAATGCATGCACATACTACTGACTTCTGTCCTCAGCGCTCGACAATATACCAAAAAAACAACCAGAAATATAATGTGAAATCAGGGACTATTCAATTGTCTGCAGCCTGGCTGGTCTTATTTATGTCCCGATTAACTGCCACCTTCAGTCACTCAAACCACCCCAAAAACAAAGCACATCAATTACATTTGTTTATTTATTTTACATTTGTTGACTGGAATAGTCTGACTGGATACATGTCCATTTTCAGCGGAGGCCCGGGGAGAAAATCTCCACAATAATAATATTAATAATAGTAGTAATAGTACAATAATATTCCAGGAGAGCAAAGGAGATAGATACAATATGTCAGATTATCCACCATAGTAGGAACACTTTTATACATATGCAAAATGTTAATAGTATGAGAGAAGAAATAGGATCAATACACAAATTTAGAGCACATTAGGGCAACAACAGTACAGAGAAATGTTAAACTCAGCAGGCAATAACGTACATTAAGGAATAACATATCAGATGGGTGGAGTATCTGCTTGCTGATAGTCTACTAGCTAAGAAAATAATATAAATGTTAAATTGAGTTATTCAGGGTTTAGGCATGGACAGAGCCACTTAACCCTTAAGTATTTTGGAGGCCTTTTTTAAATAGGGGAAGAGATAGTTCTTGGGTAAGGTTAGCAGGAAGAAGGTTCCAAGTTTTACCCACTGAGTTAGCAAACAGGGAATCACCTGCTGTATTATTGGATTTTTAGGGCTTGGACTGATAGCTTGTTGGATGAACGAAGTGGCCTGATAGTGTTATGTGGGCTAATAATACTCTTAAGGCTTGGGGTTTTGTCCAGATGGTTAAGTATTTTGTGAGCTACTATGAGCTGATTAAGCTCAAGTATGGAAAGAAATTCCAGCCAGTCAAGTTCAGTTAGGTTTTTGCAGTGGTGTGTCCTGTATGCCATACCTGTGGCGAATCTAACTATATGGTAGTAACAGGAAGATAATTTGCCAAGGTTAGCTTTAGAGAGGTTTGAAAATATTGGTGAGGCATATAGGAGAGTGAAGAGGAGATGGGTTCGGGCAATAACACACCTAGCATAAGGGGGTTAGAAAAGGTTTAACCTTATAGAGGGATCCTATTTTTTTGTTGACGGACTTAATCGTATGGTCTATATGTCCGTCAAATTTGAGGTTAGTATCTATAATTACTCCAAGGAGCTTAGTTTGATTATCAGGAGAGATGATTGTACCATTTTTAGACTTAATAGTAAATAATGGAAGAGTGGATCTAGAGGTGGGAGAGAAAAGCAGCAGCTTGGTTTTGTTGGGGTTCAAGAGAAGTTGTCAATCAGTTAGCCAGTTTAATGTACTGTTAAAAGTATTCTGGGTTAGGGATATCAGATAGCCTAAAAACCTGCAAAGTACACTAAGGAAAAGGAAGTCAGGGAAAGAGGCAGGCTGAGATGATGTCAGATATGAGCATGATATTGGGAGTCATACAGGAGAAATAGCTGCTGAGGTTAGTCAGGGGGTATTCACAACTGTGGACAGTACATATAGATATCAAGCTTCTGTCGCACTACAAAAAATTACTGAAGAGAATAATGAATAAACACACACACACACAATTGGAGGTGAGTAGTTTGTGTAGTTGGAGCAAATCAACGTGGAATCGTCGGCATATTGGATACATTGTGCCTTTGGGATAGTAGTATGAAGGTCATTTATGAAGATAGAGAAGAAGAGGAGACCAAGAATAGAGCCCTGAGGGAATCCTAAGGCGACTAGGAAATGTGATGACAGTTTGTCCTGCCATAAGACAGCCTGCTGTCTACCCCCCAGATAGGACTGAAACCATTGTACAGAGTGATGATCCAGGAAGACAGCTTTCAATGTACTAAGCAGAAGATGATGACTGACCATATCAAAGGCCTTAGAGAGGTCCAGAAAGAGAGCAGATGATAGCATGTTGCTATTTATTGCGATTAAGATTGATGACATTGGTGAACGATAAGAGGGCTGATGTGGTGCTATGGTGTGGTCTGAAACCATGCTGGGACTCTGTGAAAAGTTTATTGTGGTTGAGGTAGTCCATAAGTTGTATGTGGACACACTTTTCCAAAAGTTTTGCTAGAGGTGAGAGAATGGCTATGGGCCTATTGTTGGACAATTCTTTGGCACTACCTCCTTTATGTAGGGGTATTACATGTGAAATTTTCCAAATGGATGGAATGGTTTCCTCGGAAATGGTTGCCTCAGGGTCAAGGGCATATACTGCATGTGAGCAAACACCCAATTTAGATACACAATTGTATTTCAAATGGCTAACAGCTTTATTGTGATGGGCCCAGGACAGCCTCTCAGATTGTCCCTATTATAATCCACCACCAACTACGTACAGCATAAACAAAACCTTAAATTGTGGCTCTGATAATTCCAACTTGTATATAGATAGACCTATATAGTGTAGTGATAGACCTGAAACATGATTAGTATGGGCTATTTATTTCTAAGGATCAGTCACCCTTAAAACTGCATATATTACATGTTTTACTGTAGCTGCATTTACAGTTTACCTACAGTCTGATTCATGAGTGCCATCACCATATAGAACAACAAATTGCACAAATTGTACTGTACTGCAAAACATTGCAGTTTAGTAAATCAGCTAATGAAAACATCACTAGTGAATGGATACACTTCGGTTTCTCAGGCATAAAGCAGCATGAAAAATGCATTACATTAAAGCAAATGTACTTATTAATATGCTGCTTTAAAAGTGGATAATACTTTCTCTATAACAAATCAGTGGAAATTAGAATGTTTGGACTCCAGATAAGAGATGTAACTAGTATTCAGTTTGTTGTTCTAGGTGCAAAATGGCCTAAGGCAAAATATTTTAAATGGACTTTCTGTGGGGACAAAGCTCATACCTGCTATG
The DNA here is from genome assembly GCF_019279795.1 of Protopterus annectens. Lineage (NCBI taxonomy): Eukaryota > Metazoa > Chordata > Ceratodontiformes > Protopteridae > Protopterus > Protopterus annectens. The sequence goes on from NC_056725.1 coordinate 679,035,406, forward strand.
CTGAATCTGCATTCTTGTAACCCCGTACTCATTTATTTATTTATTTATTTATGTATTTAACATTTGTTTACCGGGAAAGTCCGACTTGGAACAAGCCAATTTTCAGTAGAAGCTCGGGGAGAAACACTCTGTACCTCAGTGAAAAAGGAAGATTAATTTTCTTTTTTCTTGTGGCCGCTTCTTTTTGACTGATACAATGCCAAGTAGTGTCAGTAGCAGTGAGGGATAAATCACTAACTAGATCCTATGCAAATGAAGTTCCATTAATGACTACGATGCTTCATCAAAATGCCGGTGGGGAGGATTGGCAAGCCCATCAAAGTGTGTGTGTGGGGAGGGGGGATGGGCTATGTGCTGCATATGTCCCCCTAAGTTAGGGAATGGGATGGTAACCATTTAAAATACTGGGACTCAATGCCAAGTCCCACAATATGGAGACTAAATAACCAAAAATCCAGACATGTCTGACATTGCCCTTTATAAAAATATTCCATTTTCTTCTGGTATATATAATTTCAGGGGTATGGTAGGTTTGCTCCCTGCAAAAAGCAAGTTTAAATGAGAAGAGCAATATTTGATAGTCACTATTTTTATGGATTTTTGTCATTTGTTTGCCAGCATTTTGGTATTTGGCATTGCGAGCCCTGATATTTCAATAGGGAAGACAGTTGGGATGCAAATATTTGGTTTTGGAGCAGACATCAGTTTGGAGAAGGCATTTGGCTTCTTTAGGAGGAACCTGGACAACTGAATGGGAAATAGAAAATACACTCCTGGGATCCCATTTGTGTCCCTGTTGGACAGGGGAAACAGGTGCTGACTTTGAGGGAACATGGGCAACATTCTTGGTTATGCTTATCTGGGCCAATAGCCTAGTATCATCCTATGAAACTATGGGCCTATGGGTGGCAGCCTTCACATTTGGTGTGTGGATGCATGCACATGTACGGGAAACGCATCTGTGAGCTTTTTTTGGATGTGTCGCTTTGTCATCCATCTGCCCAGGGAATGTTCAAAAAGGATTCAATTGCTCTTGTTGCTTAATGCCATTGAGAGCACAAAGCACCCTCCTGTCTGGTGGAGTGATGCCTTTCAAGACAGTTGTACTCCTGTTTTTGGGAGAAAGTCCCCAAGAAACAAATGGATGCTGCCTTACTGGGGAAGATTTGATGATCATTAGGTATGGGGGTAAAAATTATCTAGGAAAAAGAAAGAAAAACTTTTTTATATTGCCAAGTAAGCTCTTTCCCTCATCTTTTTGTTATCTCTTGTCATCATTTTTACTATTATGATTGAGGCCACTTAATTAAAACAAAGTACTGAAATGAGTCAAAAGTGCTAAAAATAAAAGGAGTACTGTGGGATAACCAATACTTACTTTCTGGAAGAAATATGGAAGACAGCTGTTGAGTTGCAAGCATCTCATCATTGGAATATTAGGTCAATTTAAAACTAAATGTACCATGAATCTGACATATAGTACTCGATGACAATGTGGCAGCTGGAGTGAGGGGATGCACTCCAGAAAATATTTTACCCAAAGACTGGTGTCATCTCTCAGTGAGTATTCATATGCTTGGATAGTGCTGTACAGAATGACTCTTCTGTTGTCCATTGTCAGTGTCTGCCAAAGAGGCAGGTCATAGATGTAAGCTGCTGATGAACTGTTTCCTGGAACAAATGTATCATTCCTTCAGCTCCCATTTTTCATTTTCTTAGCTTGTGATTCCCAATCATTTACTTAACCAAACTAGCTTTGGTCCAATAGCACAGAGGCAAAACCATCTGCAAAACTGTTGATAAATTGTTCATCTGTAGCCGAGGTACAAGATGATCAGTGCAGTGATTAATGATACCTCACAGTGCCAAGGCCTATGGGGCATTCCTGTTTTCCATTCACTTTCTGTGTCAAGTTCTCATAGTCTTCTTGTCTCTACATGCATTTTGTACAGGTTCTCTCATTCCTCCCAGTCCCAGTTACATATCAGTTACATGCTAACTGATTAGCTACTCTAAATTTTCAAAGTGTATAACATATGCTGCTGTAGCTTCTATCATCATTCTCAAGAATTAGTCCACTTACCTGGAAAACAAATTATTAAAATAAATAGTGCTGAGGATGGGATACATAGGGAGTGTTTTTTGAAACTGGTTACTACCTGAAGTTACTCTAGTTATCCAGAAGTTAACATTACTTATTATTATAATAAAAGAAGTTAATTCATCACTGTTTTTGGTATATTGTAGTCTAAAGACATCTCACACATCCACTTAAACAGCATCTATTAATTGGGAATTCCAAAAATTCCTCCCCTCAGATGATGCTGTAAATGAATGCAATGCAACTTTCCTGAATATCCTAAATAGCCTTGCACCTCCTAGAAGGAATTGACTAAAAACAAATAATCCAATTTGGCTATCCAAAAAGAGTGAAAAGCTATCTTGAAAACTTCAGAATGCTTCACAGTCATACTAAAAAGAAAATAAATACAAAAAAACTATACTGTACTCACTTTCAGAATAACAGTAAATATAACCCTAAAAAATTCTGGACAGCTATTAAAGAAATCTTGCACCCTGGCCAAAAATTCAACCCTAGCTCATCTGCCAATAACTCACCACTCAAAACCGCAATACAATTCTACTCTTGTTTTGTAGATAGTATAGCATCTCTAACCAGGAATTCCCCAATATCTAATCTTAACCCTACCCAACAGCCACATATCACCACATCAACTTTCACCGTCAAACCTGTGCCTGTATCCTATACAAAATTACTCTTAAACACAAACCATGCTATACTTCAGCTGATGACCTTCCAAGTGAGTAGCTTAAAATAGCAGCCAAAAGTATTGCCTATCCTGTCTCAAGCCTTATAAATAGGCTAATCCAGGAATCCCACATTCCTTCTGTCTGGAAAAAGTTACAGATTATCTCTTTGCACAAAGGGGGAAATTCAACAGACATTACTAACTTTAGACCTATAGCATTATAATCCCTGCTCTCCAAAATACATAAAAATATATTCAAAAACAATTGCTTAACTGTCTCCTGCAGAAAAAACTTGTATCCTCCACACAACATGGCTTCAATCTTTCTCATATAAATACTGTCAATAAAGCTAGAGATAATGGCAAAGTAGTCTTCCCTTTATTTCTAGAGTTTGACAAAACTTCTACTTCAAATTCCCTCACTAGGTCTCTCTCAGCCCTCCCTTCTATGGTTCAAAAGATGCCTATCCCAATAGGTACTTGGTACCCTCCTCTTTAGCATTCCAACCAACACCCTCCACACATCCACACAACAGGCCTTTTTAACACAACATGCAGATGACTTCAAACACTTGCAGATCTGACAACATGGCAGACCTCCAAAGAATTACTCAGGAAGCTTTAACAGACACTAAAACATGACTTTGTAACTCACAACTCATGCTCAACTCCTCTCTCTTCATAATACAACCGTTGAAGTTACTTCTCTTAGCAAATTATTAGGGCTGATAGTGGATGTTAAACTTACATTCAACCTGCATATACAAAATTGCATAAGAAAAACTTGTCAAAAACTAGGGATGCTTTACAGAGCCAAAAACTTTCTCACCGACACAACCAAAACTACACTTGCCACTAATTATCTCCTCCTCACTCTTATTTATGATGCTCCCATCCTTACTATCCTCCAGGCTTCACAAAAATGACATTTTGAACAATGCTATAACAAAGTTGCTGAATTTGCAGAAAATACCCCTTTCAGAACCCACCACTGTACAGCACTTTGTTTGTTTGTGTCTTTCGGCTTTTCCCGGTTAGGGGTCGCCACAGCGGAATTCCGGTCCGCTAATGATTGGCAGTAGATTTTTACGTACTGGCTTGCCGGGCCTAATGCACAACCTTCAACGAAGGAATGCCCATTTACGCATGTCGCTAAACAGAAGACGCTCGAACTGAGAATTGAACGGGGAGCGTCTAACTGTGAGGCGACAACGCTACCGCAGCACCACCACCGCAGTCCCACCACTGTACAGCACTAAAAGCCTAAATTAGTTAGAACTACCTCTTCGGTTAACAGAAGCACACTTTCCACCTATAAAATTATCCAGCATCCATCTGCTTGTCCAGCACTACATAACATTCTACACAACTATGTTCCCATTCGGTCATTATGATCCAGTGACCAAAACCTCCTCTTTGTCCACAAGCCTATTAAATCATCTGCACTGGCCTGCACTCAAACTGTGTTGCTAAGGTCTAGAACTCCTTACCTGTATCCATCAGATCAATACCCTCCCACTCATCCTTCAAAACCATTGTGAAAGACTTCCTAGCCAAAAGCTGGCTCTTTCCTTGCTTAACACCAGGATAAACTATATCCTTAAATGTGAACAAATATCTGTTCATACCTTACATAGTCAGTGGGTCTTCGTGAAATCTATTAATCAGCAAATGTGCAAGATTCAGGCCAGTGCAGTTAAAACCGTAAAGAAGCAAACTGAATAGATTAAGCAAAGTTTAATTAGAACAGAGGACAAAGCAAGAAAGCAACAGTTAAGACTTTATGGAGTTTTAGAAGGTGAAGAAGGGAATGATCTCATGGAAATATGTGAAAAACAAGATTGTGGGGTAGACAGGATTAAAATTTATTTGCTTGGGGCTCATTGATAAAACACTTGTCTCTGCCAGACTCAGAATTCAAGGCTAGGAAACCTAGACCAAGATGGATGAACTTTCTGACATGTATTAAAATAGAGTACATAGTGTAAAACTGTGTTAAGTGAGCATAACATTTATTAACAGGTGGGAGACTTGTACTTGTAAAATAAAATCATCCCAGTGTGACATCAAAAAATCACTTATTTGTGGATGCAGTAACAGAGTGCAAATAAAGAAAACTTACATTTAAAGTGCCATCCCCTGTTACTTTTAAGTTGTTCTGGAATGGGAAAGTGCTGGTCTTTGGTAATCTGGTTGGCAGTCTGAAACAGTTGGAAAGACAAAAGAACTATGTTTTAAACTAGCACATTTGCAAGTGGATCAGGAAAAAGAGACAGTTAAACTTATAAATGTTGATGTTTCTAAGAAAATACAGAATGAATGCATTGGAAAATCTGATTTGAGTGAGAAGAGATGTTTGTTTACAAGTGCAGTTCCTGTGACAAGATGGCTAAAGAGACTGGAAAATTCTAAACAAAATATGTATTAGGTAGTAACATGGGTATGTTTGTTAAGATATGAGTCCTTGAAAGGTTTAGCCAGTGAGCTGATGTGAATGGCTAGGTTAAGCTGCAAGATGGGTATGTACCTTTTTATATGCATCATTGGTGAGTTGTGCAACTTAAAATGCATTTTCCAAGTTTGCAAATAAGTTACTAAATTTTTGTGTGTTAGTAGAAATAAAACACCTTGCAAAAACATTAATTTTTGCAAGCACTATATAATATTCTCCTAACCTTAGTCTTAAACAAAGACAGTAGAATACTAAAGCATATGATGAGAGTTAACCTTATGGAAATACACATTTTAAGTTTAGGGTGTAGCAGTTTATAGATCACCTTAGTAAAAATAATTTGAAATAATAATAATATATTATGAAGAAGTTTCCTGAGCATGCATTATTTGTTTTTTCTTGGTAGTATTTTTTAAAGTAAAAAAAATGTAATATACCAGTGCTTCATTCAGTGGGTTACAGAGTAGAGTTAATTATTTGTTTTTCTGGATTATTCACTGTGCGGAGTCTGCATGTCCTCCCTGTGGTTGGGTGGGCTTCTTCCGGGTGCTCCGGTTTCCTCCCACATCCCGGGGACATGCTGTGGGTGGATTGGACACTCTGAATTGGCCCTAGGCTTGAGTGCGTGCGTGTGTGTGCCTTCTGTGAAAGGTTGGGCACCAGGCTGGCAACTTGACACCGTAAAACTCCACTGCCAATCATGAGCGGACAAGTGATCCTCTGTGGCGACCCCTAACCGGGAAAAGCCGAAAGAAGAAGAAGAAGATTAGCTCTAGTAAATTTGTTTACAGTTGATACTAATAAGATGCTTAAGATTTTGCATTAAAAATATTCAAAAATGTTTATTAAACTGTTATGTTATATGTGAAATCTGAAATGAGTAATAGATAAGATTATATATGCACAATGTCAATGTATCATAATGAGTTTTCTGCTCCTTTATTAAATAATAAGTAAAAGATTGATGAAGGGCAATATGCAAAGCCCAACGAACAACAGTATGGAAGTCTAACATATGTAGCAAACGGAAGGAGTGTTAGTCATTCCTAGGGAAATGGTTGGATAGTCTGCCACCAGTATAAACTACTGGTGGCCAGAATCAGCTTCAGCCAGTAGTCAGAGAGCCTGTGAGGTCAACAAAAACTAGGATGAAGACCTGAAACTTGACTGGAGTGAAAGTACAGGAGTTCAAGGAAGTGCTCATGGTTCTGTCACTTCAGGAAGAAGAAGAAATAAGGTGAGCCAAAGAGTGATAGCAATGTCTCAAAGCAGCACATACGAAGAGCCTAGAACACAATTTATCAAAACATAGAAGAATTGTAAGAAGAAGTAGGCGAGAGAGAAAAGGAGGAGCAGGCTAGGAGACCATATTGGTTGACTGACAGAGTGTGAGAGAGCAGTTGCACTGGCAAAGAATAAGACATCTGAAAAACTCTACCAGGTAATAGAAAGCGACTCAGCAAATGGGGCAAAGAAGCTCTATCAGCTTGTAAGACAAGGACAGAAAGATAAAGAAGATAGTTGGGAGATACCATTCATAAAGGATGTTATCATCAATCTGCCCACCAACTGAGAGGTCATCAAGAACAGATGGAAAGAGTACTTCAGGCAGCTTTATGAATGAAGAAAAGCCCACAGAAGCTGTACCACCATATGCGCAGCTTGTTGTGAAAGAGGAAGGAGATTTGAACCCAGCCTAAAAACCTGCAAAGTACACTAAGGAAAAGGAAGGCAGGGAAAGAGGCAGGCTGAGATGATGTCAGATATGAGCAAGATATTGGGAGTCATACAGGAGAAATAGCTGCTGAGGTTAGTCAGGGGGTATTCACAACTGTGGACAGTACATATAGATATCAAGCTTCTGTCGCACTACAAGAAATTACTGGAGAGAATAATTAATAAACACACACACACACACACAATTGGAGGTGAGTAGTTTGTGTAAGCTTCTAAATGGACATTCCTAGGCTTGGAGAAAGCATACAGTAAGATCCCTATGTTTGAAAGTCCTGGAAGTACTGATAGACAAACATCCAATGTTTGACCAATGTTCAGACTCACAGAAGGGTTTCCTAAGGAGTAGGTATGCATCAGGGCTCAGATCTGAGCCCATTCATCCTTGTACTGGTGATAGACTACTTCAAAAATAGGTCAAAGGCAGACACTGAACAGGAATGCCAGCAAGTGATAAAGGAATGAAACGAAAAACTGAATGCACATGGGATGAAACGGAGTACAGACAAGACAGTTGTCATAGTAGCAAATGAGAGCAATCAGAACAAACTACGAAGTAAAGTAGAAGGGAAAATAAAGGAACAGGGAAAGAGCTTCATGTATCTGGGAGTCATGGCTGAGGAGAAGGGAAGTCTGAATTAGGTGGTCAAAACTAGAATTAGAGTTACTTTGGCCAGCCAGCAAAATGTGTTAGAGGTAATGTGTCATAGGAAAATGACAAAGAAGCAGAAAACAAAGATACACAAAACAGTGGTGCTACCATTGCTGCTGCATGGCACAAAAACCTGAGAAGTGAAGACAGAGCAGCTAAGGAAGCCTGGAGTGAAGGATATGAAGTAGGATGCACGCTGAGGGACAGAGGAAGAAATGAGATCTCTACATCAGTATACAAGCCAAATTAACTCCAGTTGTAGAGAAGGTTGCAAAGATCAGATTTCAGTGGTTCAGTTATACATGCATTAAAGCAGAATGCAATGTGGAAAAGCAGATCTGGGAAGGGCAGGAAGAAGGCAAGAGGAGATTCCAGTAAAGAGATGACCGGATTGTGCAAGAAAAGACACGTGACACTTGTGCAAGACTGTCAGAGGAGGTAAGAGTGTGCCTGAGAATCTATAAATCAACAGAGATGCTGAAAACTGGCCCCTTAAATTTATCTAAAATGGTAAAAAGTGGTGATAGTGTGATGACAAAGTATGAGTCACAAGAAGAATAAGACAAATTATTAACCATTAGAAAATTATAATTTGGAAAGATAATGCCATATAAAGTTTTTTTTTCCTGTGTAAGGTCTTTGGCAGGATCGAGAGCAGGCAAAACAGTCATGTTTTTAGTACATGAAGCAGCAGAGAATGCTTTATGTTATGAAGTATGAATGCTCCGTTTTGTATAAGGAATTTAATGTTATTAGCATTCCAGCACAAGTAAAAGAGCTATAAAGAAAATTATTTCAAGTCTAATAAAGTATATAGGATGAAAGCTGAAAGTAGAGCTAGAGGTATAGGTTAAGGGAGGGTATTTTTTTCTATGATTATTAGCTAAGTGCTAGCGAGAAAGGTCAGGATAAAAATTAAAAGAAGAACTGGGTCTGAATATTGAATGAGTATCTCATTGTTTCTGTGATCTGCATTCATTTTTTTACCAGTTGTTGATATTAAAGGTATGAGAATGGCATTGCCTTGCCCTCAAAGTATATGGAGGACATTATAGGGAAATAAAGCTGATATGTACTGTGAAATGAATCTATCAGTTCAGTCCTGTGCAGTATTGTCACCCTCTTCAAAACAGTAGAACAATGTATTCATAAGTAGTCATCAGATCATGTAAACAATAACCGCTTACTTTCCTCTTCACAACATGATTTCAGAACAGCGTACCGAGATCATTCTATTAATTTTCCTTGACATAATCAGTCAAAATAGAAACCAAGGTCAGCTAGTTGCATCCCGTTTCCTGAACTTTTCAAAAGCCTTCAGCATTCTACCATCCTCCTTTGCTGATCTGGCTAGCACATATCACTGTTAAGTACTTTTTCAGTCTGTAGTTTCAAATTTACATTGCTTAAAGATCACAGAGTTTCATATGGCAAAAATCCCACTCTACCTTTTTTCTTGTACCTGTGGGGCTACTCCAAGGGTCAATACTGTGTCAGATACCTTTGAACATTTCCATAAATGACATGCATAACTCATTTAAACTTTGTACATTCATGCAATGTGAAGCTGATTCTACACTAATTTGATCTGCCGACTTAGCTCTAAGCTCTACATGAACAAAACTTTACACTAATTGAAACATATCTCACATAATCACAACTACTGATCAGTGCCAATAAATAGTTTCCCCTTTCCACCAACCGCTGATCAATACTTATTGCATACATTTCATATCACATTGATACAAACTTGTATGTATTTTTTTTCTTTTTGGCAGGTGCGTTCTATTTTGTTTTAATTTTTAATTTCATTTTTGTTATTAACTCTAATAAGTTTAGAGTACTGTGCATTTTTAAGTCTAGTGGGTTGCTGAGGATGCATATGCTGAAGCAGGGATATGATAAGGACTAGTGAGAATTTAAAACAAATGAAGTCTGAGTGTGTACAAAAATCTTGCATGTATTCACAGGATGTGTATTACTTGGGTTTGTCTTCAGAGTAGAGTTCCTAATTTATATAAAGAAAAAACATACAAGACTGGACAATAGGTTGTTTGATACAGTACTGATAAAGACAGTAAATAGATGGAAAAAGATAGATGGAAGGAATGACTGAGGGAATTATTGATTGATTCAACTTGATGCTGTCACAGTACAATGTGTTGTACGAGAGAGAGAGAGAGAGAGAGTGAGAGAAAGATAGGAAGGTGGTTTAATACAAGTAAGAATGAGCAATATGATTTCTGTCATTACTGAATATTACTACAGTGCTTCACAACTGTATCCTGAGAAACATACAAATATGGCATTATAGTAAAAGTAGTATAACTGCAGGGATAATACAAATGTTGTCATAATCATGATTATGGAATAAGTGTAATGCAAAATGATGTAATATTTACATTGACATATAAGTAATGTAATTCTGTTTACTTAAAAATAAAAATAATAAAGATGCTATTAAAAAGTGCTAAGAAGCCCATCTTCTCAGGATAAAGAGGGATGAGTGTCTTAGTAGCAATAGGCCAGCCCCAGTTGAAGGTCAGAAGGGTTAGCCAAAAGTGAGCTGTCAACATAACATTTAACTCCATTAACCATTTGTGAGCAAATACGTTGGTGCACATTTGTGTGCATCCAGCTTGCAAAAGTGGTCATCATATATTTGGGGAGGGGGACCAAAGAGCTAGGATATTATTTCATAAAAACCCACCTTCAGTGAAAGATAGTCCATGCTTTCCAGTTCATGGCTATCTAAGAAAACGGTAGAGAATAAACAGTGTAAGATCCAGTTACGATCGCAGATACTTAAACTCTTGAGCTTTGTCGATAGTACCTGTCTTGGGTAATTAAGTTTTATTACATGTGATACTCAGGCTCTTACAGGTTAGATAGTACAGAATTAGTTTTATTAAATCGGACATATAGGCCTTCTTTGTGCGTATCACAGTTTTTTTTTTTTTCAGAGTAAATGGAAAGAAAAGTTCTTTGTGCTGAATAAAAGATGGATATGTACTTATTTATGGTATATACACACACACACATATATATATATATATATATATATATATATATATATATATATATATATATATTTTAAAAGGGATGGAATATGTGAAATGGCAGAAGAGAAGATTGGATTCATGTTATATGAGAGGAACAATATCACATCCACTAGTAGCAAAAAGATAAACAAAAAACAGCTCTACATACGTAACATCAATGTTAAACACTGACGTTTCAAAATGCAGCTTAGAATGGGACAAGCTCTACATGTAAAATATCCCAGCTCTGGGGTTGTTTAATTTCCGCAGTCCGAAAATGTTCCCTTACTCCTGACAGTCAGCAACACAATTTTCTTTGTTAGAGAATATTTAAGTTTTTGCCACTATAGAGTACATGAATAATTAGTAATGGGTTTTCAGAATAAATACACACTTCCAAAAGTTATTGCTTCCAAAATTTCCTAGAGTGAACAAGTATGAAAACAGTGATACTGTGAAACTGTAATAAAAAGGTTCTCTGCTCCCCACTACAATGTAGTCTGTAACTTTGCTAATTTTAATATCAGTTCCTTCCTAACTGCAGTTCAGCAAATTATCCAACATTCCTTGAAACATTTGCTGTAGACAAATCAGCAGAAAACTTCAATTCCATCTTCTAAATTTGTCGTCACCAGTTAGAACAAAATATATCAGTACTAATCCATCACCTTGGTTTTACCTAGATAGCAGCAACTAATGAAGAAAAGAGCTTGAGCCTGGCAGTAGTGGCATTGGGACCAAACCCTCATACCTAGCAAATCTTTAAAATTTTACATAAGTAAGTCAAAACTCTGCATAACAAGGATAATTCCAGCTTCACTTACAAGATAGCCAAAAGATGAGCTTAAAGATCTTGTGGGCTACAGTTAATCATCTTCTAAACTCCAACAAATCACCCAACCCAATACCTCACAACTCGGACTATAATATAATCTGTTCTTTCAACTTCCACGTCATCAATGCAGCTGCATCCCTCCTTAAAAAAAAAAAAAAAAAAAAAAAACAGCTCAGATAATTTCCAATACTCAGCTGCCCTCCAGTCCTATTGATTTTACAGCATTTACCTTAAAAAAATGTCTCCGCCAGAGTTAGTAGAAGACTACTCCTCGATCTTAAACTAACTATTCTAACAGATGATAATCTTCCAGCTGAGTACATTAAATGAACTGCTGATGACCTAGCATTCCCCATCTCTGTACTCACCAATATGTTCATAATTAAATCCTGTATTCCTAAAATGTGGAAACAGACTTAAATTCTGCCTCTCCATAAAGGCAGTAAATTGGATGATCTCAGAAATTTCACACCAATTACCATACTATTTCCACTATCAAAAATATTAGAAAGATGTGTCCATTTACAACTATTGCAGTCCTGTATCAACAACCTACTGTCCAGCTCTACGGATGGATTTTGTCCAAATCACAAGGCAACAACTGTCTTGCTGTCATTCCTTAATGCCATTAAACTACAACAAAATAGCAATTAATTTATTTCAGCAGCCTTTCTTCATCTATTAAAGATTTTCAGTACAGCTGACACAGTCTGTCATCCTGAACTACTCCATACGTTTACTGAACTCAGACTTTTATAGCAACACGCTTTCACACTTGCCTAGGTGACAGAATACAATGTGACAAATGCAAACTGTGTACTGTTCTTTCCTCCCAGTTAATATGCGTCTCTCAGGACTCTATACAATCTTCTTACTACCACAGGCCATTCCATACTTAATCCGTATGTGGATGACTCAATCCTCATTTGCTCTTCCCCATGCACTAATGAAATGCAAGAATCCTAGTCCTCAACTGTACTCTGATTACAGCACTGTAACCTAATACGTAGTGCTAAGAAGATATAAAATCAAGCTTTCTCTGTCTAAATCCACTCCTGCCACACAAAATCAGTTTTCCTGTATGTCTTCTGATAATATAAGCCAGGCTATTGATCTTAACACCAAACTACTCAGAATCCCCCCGGGCAATAACTTAAAGTATGACCTCCACATGCAAAATGCATTAGGTGCTCTCTAAAGAACTAGAACCTATCTCTCAGATGATGCCCGTAATGCTATAGCTACTGCCTACTTCTTAACCAAGCTACTTTATGCAGCTCCTGTTTTCGCTAACCTTCATACTGCTCAATAACACTGGTCAGAAAAATGCTACAATAAAACAGAAAACCTATAGTCAAATCTTTGCCTTGGAATTCACCACTGCACTGTTACAAAATTAATTGGTTGAAATTTCCACTATCTTCAATATGCCCAACTGAAAGTTGCCAATGCCATTCTGCATTAACCAAGCAAATGTCCATCCATCAGCTAACTATTCAAATGGTACTCTCCCACAAGAGAATACTATTCTAAAGATAAATTCATGACATATCATGACAGGGCATTTAACACACATGGTGAAGCTATGTGGCTCAACTTGGGAACCAGATCCCTTCAGCCTTAGAAAACTTCAGAATCAGCTTAGTCTGAATAAAAACCTTCAAATACATCTCCTTAACCCCAGTCTCTCTCTGCTCCTTTTCTCCCAATTAATGTGTTCTTCCTTTCTTTTTCTCGGTCCTCAGAGCTCTCCTTTTATTTGAAACTCTAGATCGTTTCTGGATGAAACCCTATTTCTCCCTTCAAATGAAACTTTATCTAACTCTCTAGATGCTGCAACACATTTCCCCTTATACACCTCATATGCTTACCTTGCTTGTGCTTATTGTACATCACCTAATCAGCTGTTTTCCACTGTCTCTGTCTATATATGTCCATCCGTCCACAACTCATTTTCCCATTTTGGCACATGGGGTCGGGGTTTCACTTCAATAGCGACAAACGTCTAGAGCCAAGGTTTACACCACCATGTGACTAGCTCTGCCACGGTAGTTCATCCACACCACACACTTGTACACATGCACTCACATCTATGGCTAAGTGTATGTATCATTTTACAATTTCATGACTGTGGAAGTATATTTTTGTGTTGCAGCAACTGTTCAGTCAGTTTCTGTACTACTCTTTAATAGTTTCATTTTTTTATGCTTCATGCCATATTGCAATATTCGTAATTCCCATGTTATACTACCTAAAACTGCTTAATGTACAATGCATTTATTAAGATAGGTTTATCATCTTTACTGAAATTTTCTCTTCAGGGCTTATGCTGAAAAGAGGTCTTGCATGGCCCAGTCGGACTTACCTGATAATCAAATAATAAATTATCTGTACATATTCCTGGCATTTGATATATATATATATATATATATATATATATATATATATATATATGTCATTCACTGCTCTCTTTATATACACTGCTACAGTTGACATTGCTGATACATGTTTACTGTACTTTACTATACTTACTTCATCAATATATGTTGTTAGTGATGATGCATTTGCCCAATTTAAACCTAAATGCTGTGGACTGTGTTTTCTTCATCATTTAAAAAATTACCATAATGTAGAAATATTGGAATGGAGCTTTGACTGTTGGATAGGAAAAAGATAGCTTTTTCTATAGTATCATGAATAGTTTTGTATGTTACTCATGTATATCGTCCATGTTCTTTACTAACATAACTTTTTTCCTTCACTTCACAGACAGCGCCCAGCTTTGGGTGAATGCCTTGCTCGTCTGGCAGCTGCCATGCCTGTTGCTTTCCTAGAACCGTACTTGAACGAGTACAACATGTTCTCAGTTTATACCACCAAATCACCACGGGAGCGAACTAGTATGTAATGTAGTTTACAATCACGCCAAAATAAAATTCTACCTCGGGGCACTATTGTGAAATATTAACTTATTCCCATGTGTTGTTTTCCCATTTCAGTACTTGGCCTACCTAACAGCGTAGAAGAGATGTGTCCTGACATTCCTGACCTAGACAAATTAATGAAGGACATAAGCGGCCTGGCAGAATCTGGAGCCCGCTACACTGAAATGCCACATGTTATTGAGATAACATTACCCATG